>NW_026067899.1:7353335-7367380 GCF_014885135.2 Alexandromys fortis
TTTTTTTTTCCTTTTTGCGGGTTTTCACATTTTCAGCTATGGTATAAACCCTCAAACTATGCTCCATCAGTGTCCTGCTGGCTCTTCTTTTCCTCAAACTGTTCCTGCCACCGCTGCCAACAAGATTGGTTGGATCCACGAGGCAGCTGTTTTCAATTCCAGCCTTTGTTCCCAGCATGGCTTGTGGCGTTGTAGCTCAGCAACAGGGCAGATCACACCTATAGCGCTCACCTGCCATGCAGCTCCCTGCCTGGGACTCATTGCCCCTCATGGCCCACAGACCACTTGGGGGCTTTCTGCCTGGGACCTGATGTCTTTGTGGCCAGTCATGGTCTTGGGACCCGCTGCCAGCTGCCGCAACTCAGGGACCTTCAGCATTTTACCTTTACCATTACAGAAAGACCATAAATTTTGATAGGTAAGAAGATGAGAAAGATCTTAGAAGAGTTTAGGGAGGGCAAAGAATATGATCAAAGTAAAGTATATGAAAAAATTATTAAAAACTAATGAATAATATTTTATTTTAAATCACATTTTGACTAGTGTTTAGTTTATTTCTATTTTAAGTTAATTAACTTTTATATGTGTGGGTGTTTTGCCTGTGTATTGTCTGAGTACCATATGTGCCTGGTGCCTTCAGAGGCCAGAAAATGGTGTCAAATATCCTGGAAGTAGAGTTATAACTGGTTGTTAGTCACTGTGTGTGTGCCAGGAATCAAATCCATGTCCTCTGAAAGAGCATCAAGCATTCTTAAGTGCTGAGTGTTCTCTCTAGCTCCAAGAGAGCTTATTTTAAGGAAACTGTTTTAATTTGTATGTTCTTCCTTGACAAATTTGACAAAGTTTTATATTTCTCTTAGTTTTCAAATGATAAATGTTCATGCCTTTGTTATTTATATCTTTTTTTCTCAGTTGTGTATGCCGTTAATTTTTATTATCTCATTTTCACATTTTCAGAGCACATTTATTAGCTTTTTAAAATAACGTGCTTCAGACATTGGACATCTTTGTATTATCCCTGGTCCATTGAATTCACTCACTTGCTCCATTTTCTGTTGAATTTCTTCATTAGTGTTGTTTTGTGTATTCTATTTCTGTAGATAGTCTCTAAGATGATTGCCGATAGCGAGTGTCTTCTAGTATTAGGCTCTGGTTTGTTTTTTTCTCTTTAGTGGGGTGTGTTATCTATTTACTTAGCTCTAATAAAGGCAACATAACAGAAATAATGAAGAGACCCTTTAAAAGTTAAAACTCTTGATTTTTATGTTGGGTTCAACCTTTGATTGAGCAAGGGGAAGACAGCCTTTCAGAGAAGAATTTCCTTGGAAGTAGGCTCTGAGTCTTGTCAACATCACCAAAATCCACAAGCATGAATCTGGAAGCTGAATTTCCTTTAGTGGGTCTTAGAGATAGTTGCTTTGTTTTGTTTCTTCTTTGTTTCTTTTTTTTTTTTTTTTTTTTTGACTCAGAATTTTGCCCATGTGGCACTGGGTGACCCTGATCCTCCGATTTCAGCATCCTGGCTTCCCAGTGCTAGGAACCATCTCTACTACCCATGGTGCCTGGCTGAAGAAGGTTTCTGTGTTTGTGTTAGTTTTCCACAGGTCAAGCATTGTTCTGCTGTGTTACATTCCCAGTGCTTGCCAGGGGACATTTTCATGTCAGTCCGGGAAACACTGCTGTAGAGCCAAACAGGAAAACTTCATTCACAGCTTTGATTCACAGAAATAACTGCATGTTCGTTGTTTCAAGTTGACCCAGTTAGTGGCAAAGCTCACCTTAATTTATCTAACGTGTAACTAACACATGCTCACACCAGTCCACCCTGCTTTTCATAAAATTTTCTAAATTCCTTCCTTGAAAAAAAAAATCACCTTTGCTTTTCTTTAATAATAATAATATATGTTAAAATTTGTGCATTGAAAATACTGGAGCTTCCTTGCATTTCTAGAATCTAATCTGCTTGATTAGATTGATTATTGCATGCTTCCTTGTATTTTTTTAAAGGAATATCTTATTAGTTTGCTTTTATTGTATTATTGTGCAAGTTCATTTTCCTAGGGATTGTATTAATTTTTATTACCATAGCATCACATAACTCCTATAAATGAGCTTTTGACTTATTTGCTATCTTTTTACTTTTTAGAAAACAAAATCATGCAATACTATCTATACATTGAATATTAGCTATTCATTCATTTAATTGTTTTAACACTCGGGTCTCAAAACTTCTTTTATAACTGGTTGATCAATTCTGCTCTTCATTGTATATCTTTACGTATTTCATGTATTCTTTCAATCCTTTCAAATTCCTTTTCCAATATTTTTTAAAGAATAACTGTGTTTTGTTATATCAGTTACTTTCTTCTTTTTATTTCTTTCCATTGTTTTGGCATTGCTATTTTACACCCTCTTTAATAAAAATGTCTTGATTCTTTATAATTTTTATTATAGTGTGTGTGTGTGTGTGCACAACAGATGTGGAAGTTAGAGGACATCTTATAAGAGTAGGCTCTCTCCGTTCGTTATGTGCATATGGGGATCAAATTATTCATCAGACTTGGAGGAAGGGCACCTTTGCCTATTGATCCATTTGGCCGGTCCCTCAAACTTTCTTTATAGTTAACTCTTGTCAACCAAACTGTTCTTATATTTAATTGACCTTATTTCTTGTACAAAGACATTGTCCTTTTAACCTATTTTTATTTATTTCTGTATGTCTGCGGTGTATGTGTACACATGTGGAGGCCAGAGGCTGGTGGTAGAATGTTCCCCTTGCTCTCAACTTTATCTTTTGAGACTAGGGTTCTCACTGGGTCTAGAACACACTGATTGATTGACTATTCTCTGCTGATATGTATAATGATATTTTATTTATGTTTTAATGAACGAAGCTTGCCTAAAGATCAGAGGGTAAAACTAAGCTGCTAAAGGCCAGGCAGTGTCCTACACTTTTTAAAGGTGTCACACAACTGTAATCCCAGGATTGCTAGGCAGAGACCAATGGATTTCTATTAGTTCAAGACCACCCAAGGCTACACGATTTCAATGCAGAAACAAATCTAGGTGGTAGTGGCTCACACCTTTCATCCCAATACTAGGGAGTTGCATGCCTTTAATCCCAGCACAAAAGGAGAATTTAAGATGGGAGGAGACAGAGACTCTGGACTCAGTTTGCAATCTCCAGGTTTTGTTAGAGGTAAGACTCTATAGTTGCTTGGCTGTTTTGCTTTTCTGATCTTCAGTTTTGATGTGGGATTTCCCTCTGTATGCTGTGATAACCATTAATGAATAAAGAACTGCTTTGAGCCTATAACATAGCAGAGTGGGGCGGAGCAGAGCTAGGTGGGGAGGATTGGACTGAATTCTGGGAGAAAGAGGGCTGGAGTTTGAGAGACGCCATAGAGCCACCACCAGAGTCAGACGCTAAAAACTTTAGCCAGTCAGCCACATGGCAATACACCAATGAATAAAAATGGGTTAAATTAAGATGTAAGAGTTAGCCAATAAGAAGCTAGAGCTAATAAGCCGAGCAATAATTTAATTAATACAGTTTCTGTGTGATTATTTCAGGTCTAAGTTAGTCAGCGGCTGGGAACCAACAAGCAGCCTCCTACTACACAGCTTGAACTTCAATATCAGTTTCTGGGTTTTATTATTCATGCTACAGATCTATACACATCTGCCCCCCAATCTACCCCTCTTCAAATATGCATTTGCTGGGATATTTCAGATGTATGTGATCATGCCTGACCTTTTTTCTTAGGTCTAGGGGCTTGGAACTCAGGTCCTCATGAATGTGTACCTGGCACTTTACTGACTTAGTCATACCCTCCAAATCTGTCCTTATTTCTTGATATAACCATTTAAAATATAAATTTTTCTCTATGGCCTTGACTGTCTCATATATTTTAATATGTGCATTTTCATCATCATTAAGTCATAATGTAGTTACTGATTATTCTTATCATTTTCTTTCAGATCCAAAAATATTCTAAAATATACATTTTAGATAAGTAAGATACCACAATTATGTTTCCGATCATGAAAGTGCCTTGTGAGCAGAGGAATTCTTAGATTGTTCTCTGATCTCTTGTTGCTATTTGCATAGTGACAAATATCTTCTCTTTGTATTACTGTTAAGGAAATATCCAAAATAATATCCATTTTTAGTCTCTGAATGCAGACTTCTGTGTACAACTTCTCATCATATTAATTGTTTCTTCAGAATTTTTATATCTCTTCATAGTTTTTCTAATTGCTTGATCATACTTCTTTATATTTTCTAAGATATTCGACTAGAGCACTTTTATTGTAGTTAGTTTTAACTACTTGATATATTATAAATGTATGCAGTTAAGCCTGTTGCTCTGTACATAATACTGTATACAGTTACTGTTGTTCCTTTTACCATGTAAAGAATAGTTTTCTTACAGTGTTTTGTTTTACATGTAAGTATATCAGATGTTCAGGTAGCTGCACAGGTTTTATCAAATGTTCCTGGTACTGTTCCCCCTGCCTTTCTTTTATTTTGAATTTCTTACTTATGTTTGGATTTACAGCACATTTTTTGAGTTTTTTTTTTTACTGTATTAAGAGCTTTTATTGCTAGTATTTTAAAGTGTCTATGCCTCTTACAACAATAATACATCCACACATATAAGATGTGTAAATGTGAATGATATCTTAGAGATTCTCGAAGCACCTGCTTGGCAATGCTACTGTAACTATTGAAAATAAGGGCTCTGTTGAAAACTCCCCTGTGGGCTGTACACAGATTCCCACCAGCTGGTAGCTTTCTTGGCATGTCACTATGGTGCAGTGCCAGCCGCACTGAGAGGCGGAATGAAAAGAAAGATTGAACGTGATAAACCAGCAATTATGCTTGTGTGATACCCTTCAAATGAGTATGAAAACAGTACTTGAGAGGATTTTTCTTCTCAGGATTGGCTTAATTGGAATTTAAACAAGTATATATTAAAAGAGCAAATTATTACTATTTTAGCCTGTCAAAATGAACTGAAATATATGCATTTGCATGTGAATCATGGTAGCCTTCTTCACAGTTGTCTTTATGTAAACTCTGTTTGGATATATTTTGATATTTTTCATGGTATGATGTACGATGTTGGAAATGTGTATTTGAATGCAACTTCTCCCTTGCAAATCAATAGTAACAAGTTAAATCAGAAAATACTATTTCTTTTTAAAGCTTGGCCATTCTGGGGCAAGCTCCAAGCGCTAATCTTTATGCTTTGCTTTGAGGTTGTCTAAGCAAATTGGAAAGAGCATGTTGAAGACACTTTCATGTGTGATGTGTGCTAAGTGTCATGTACAATTTACGTAGTCTTACCCAGAGCTTTCCTCTTTCCTCTTTAGAAGCAAACAGATACTCTCTGGCTCCTTACAATTTTTCCCTGTTTGTGAAAGGAAACATTAAAATCTATCTTTTGATACTATGAGCATAGAAGCGTATTTATTACTTTGTTCTTTAATTTCTTTGTTTTTTTTTTTTTGCTACTATTTTCCTCCTTTGTTATTGTATTCAATTTAGCGGTTAAAAGATGCACTTGTCTTTAATCTGTGTCAGTTTTTGAGGAAATAAAATGTTCATCCTCCAGCTCTGAAAGTAAGTGACAAATTGTAAGAGGTTTTTTTTTTTTTTTTCTAGGAGTGTGAGGGGTTTCCATTATGTCCTATAGAATACACACACAGCTGAAGGCAAAATCGGCTACAGTGTCAGAGAGGAAGAATATATAGACATTATTTGGAAAAACATCCAAAACACTACAAAGACTCAATCCACAATGCAAAACAATGCAAATCTCAACTTGGTAAAGCTTATGCTTTAAGTATTTAGTTTTATGCAGGAGAATAGGTGAATAGATATGGATAAATATATCTTTTGGAATATCTATGTATCTTATAGAAAGCACTTAATACTTAAGTAAAAAGGGCACAAAATTCACACACACACACACACACACACACACACATATATTCACACACCAGTTTTCTGACCACAATAGGAAGTATAGGAAGTATTGTGTAATTGTATTAAGTATTATATTAATGCTGTAATCATTCATATCATTATTAATGCTTTCAGTATTTTACTCATCATGAGTCAGTCCCAACATAGTAACATAAGGATATTGTATGGAAATTTCTTTCAAGTTGAAACACTCAGTCCTGGATGCAGATGCCCTTCAACTCAGGGACTCAGGGATTTCTTAAGGGAGGCTCCTTAAGATTCAGGAAATAAACAATTTGCAAGTGGAAGCAAGTCCTAGGAACTCACTAGATTGATGAAGCCCTTCCAGCAGTGAGGTTGTAAGCTCAGCTGAGGAAAAGCTATCTGACCTGTCAGATGCCCACAAGCTGTGCAAAGATTCAGCACTGCCATGTTCACCAGTTATCACCCATAATGGGGTAGACTATTGGTGCCTTGAGTCATCCATGTTTCTGTAAGTAACCCAAAGAAATCGTCAGCTCCCTGGCTTGGGCTTTGGCAGTGTTGCTTCTGTTCTCTGTCATTGGTTACTTACCTGGAGTGAATAGACATTTGTTCACATCTTTTCAGAAATAGTGCCACACAACAGATAAAATAAATAAAATAATATACAAAATAATGGCAGAAAATTTTCAAAGCCAAGGTTGCGTTAATACAGCAGGAAAAATCACAGAGAAGAAGATTGAAGATCAGAGTATATTTAGCAATAAAATGACCACTCTTGTTTGCAAAGTTCTTAATGGATTCCACGCTCATCAGTGACCACTGCTGTAGATATCAGAGACAGCAGTTTCAATGGAGGGGATTTGGATAACAGGAATTAAAAAATTAATAAAGAAAGAAATGTAAAGAGAATTTTCTATAGAGAAGTTTTCAATACAGGAAGGGTACACAAAAACTAGCAGAGGAGTGAACCCCTTTGTTCTGACTCATTAAACATGACCATGAATGAAGGAGGAATATATTACTGAGAAATTTTAGGTATGAGATCTATCAGAAATGGCTAGTAGAATAAACAGATAAAATAAAAAGAAACCATGTGTCTTATAATTGAGAAAAAGCAAGACAAGAATAACAAATGAATATAGAAACCATCTCAGGTGGTGGTAGGAATATGCAGGATGGAAATCTTGTAGGAGTCTCTCATCATCATGGCACAGAAAGTTCTACAAGAATATTAAAAGAATTTAGAGCTTTTCAAGATAAGATGCATTTGTAATGAATATAAAAATAGCATAAAAATTAAATAAGGGCAGATGAAAACAGTTAAGTGCCCACCTGACCACAGAGTACCTGAATAAAGTTTAGCAGATTTCCTAACTATGTGTTAGAGAACAGAATTTTAGAAAGTATGGGGTAAAACTAAACCAGGGTTAAAAAAGTACGTGAATCATGAGGAAAATAAACATATATCTATGAAAATATATTAGTAGAATTTCCCTCTATTTTGATGTAATTTTTGAGACATGTTGTAATTTCTGAGAAGGATTATACTTATCAAAGTTTATGTAATCAAGAAAGAGTTTCGAGAACTGAACAAATTTCTTTTTTAAATTTTATTTATTTATTTATTTATTAAAGATTTCTGCCTCCTCCCCGCCACCGCCTCCCATTTCCCTCCCCCTCCCTCATCAACCCAAAGAGCAGTCAGGGTTCCCTGTCCTGTGGGAAGTCCAAGGACCTCCCACCTCCTTCCAGGTCTAGTTAGGTGAGCATACAAACTGTCTAGGGTCCTACAAACCCAGTACATGCAGTAGGATCAAAACCCAGTGCCATTGTTCTTGAGTTCTCAGTAGTCCTCATTGTCTGCTTTGTTCAGCGAGTCTGGTTTTATCCCATGGGGCACTGAGCTAAACAAGAAAACTGAACAAATTTTTTGATCTACTTTGGTTAAGAGTGCCCTGCTACATGTGTAATATACACAGCCAGAGGAAAGGAAATGACATTCTGAAAAATTTCAGTAATTGTAGTTAAGATTTGCCTTATATGGACATAACATGAGGAGGCTTTAATTTTATAGACGTGTTTGGAACAGTTGGCAACTTGCCATTGCCTCGTGATAAAATGCCATATCCAATGTAGACTGGTTGGTGACAAATGAACAGTATTCGGCTAGTATACAGTTTGTTTGCATAGCAAGCTCTGATACAGTTCTTTAAGTCCAGTGGTTCTTCTGGGCCAAAGTTTATCACCCATGTACTTAGAAACAGGTGTAGGCCAAGCTTATATAAATTTAACAATGCAAAAGTTAAAATTTTTTATTTTGTATATATGAGAGTTTGTGTGCATATATATTCACCACCTGTGTGCATGCTGCCCATAGAGGCCAGAAGTAGGCATCTGATGACCTGGAACTGGACTTAAAAGTGGCTGTCAGCCACCATGTGGGTGCTGTGAATTGAACCCAAGTCATCTGGAAGAACGGTCAGTACTCTTTGCTACTGAGCTGTCTCTGTAGCTCGAAGAATTTAAGTGTTTAATGCCTGCAGCTCAGCCACCTAGAAAAGCCAATGGTTTGTGGAAACCAGCTATGATTGAGTATTTCAGAAAACTGATCTGAGCAATAAGAGGACTTGGCTCCTGGCCCATATAGTGCCAAGGAAGCAGCCGGTGCTTTGTTACTCATGATGGGAGATAGAGTGTACTCTCCATGGGTGAAGCTTCCATGGAGGGATGTGTGATTCCTCTCCTTTTAAATTTGATACATTACATTTGCTGTGAACACATCGCCTGCATGGCTATTTTTCTGGCTGCATGATCATGACAGAGAAACTGGACTGTCAGGAAAAGACAAGTCAATACCTGGAAAAATATGATTGTAATCAGGCTCACCACCATACCAGTGTGTGCAATGGTTCCTTCATTTGGTGGTTTCAGAATTCCATAGCTGAAGGTTTAATAATTTCCCCTTGAGTCTAGGTGTGGTCATTACAGATTCTGAGCTGTCTCAAGGCGTATGTGTGATGGGGCATCTTGACTTAGCCACCTCTTACTGGTTTCACCTAGTTAAGTTTGCCTCTATGAATGTTCCTCAATCACTAAGGGGTTTATGTATTTAGATATTAGGCATAGTTAGACAGTTCAAAAGGCTTGTTGTCATCATCACTGAATAGACTTTGCTGAGAGCTAACAAGAGCTAAGAAGATATGTTAGTGATCGTGCGGATTCATTTAGAATAGCTGGATATGAATGGACTAAGGAAATTTAAAAACTCTGTAGACATAAAATAAATTTGGCCTTTGAGGAGGTGATTTTTTTTTTTTTTTGGATTTTTTGAGACAGGTGAGGAGATGATTTTTATGGTTTTTGTGGCATTAATGAATCTATGAGGATAATATGCAAGTATCAGTGCAATATAACAAAGATTATAACAAGTCATTTTTTTGTTTGGTAATATTGTAGCCTTTAAAAACATCTGTACAACAAATAGGTTAAAATTTACCCTCTGAAAAGTTATTTCTGGTGTATGTTTCGCTCCTTGTAATTTTCCTTGTGTTACTGTCTCAGATCTTCTCATGATGTTATTCTAATGAAGAGGAGGCAAGAACAGTTGGGCAAACAAGTTTCGTCTTGCTTTTTAATTATACCCCCCCAAATACTCCTCCAATACCCCCCAAATTGAACAAGATATTAACAATAACACAAACTCCCAGATTTCTTCTGAAATAGAATTGTTCTTTTACTGCCAAGTATGTATATAGAACTATCTAGAAGAAGTTGCTCAAAAATAAAGTTCATTTAAGGTCTCCAACTTGAGGCTGGAGCATAAACCCAGCAGGGAGAGATATACCCAAGGTTTATAAGTTCACAAGTAGCATCGGTTCTAATTTTGGCAATAAACTGGAGGCAAAGTCAACAATTTCACAAGTCTTTGAAAAGATTCCCTTCTAAAGAAGTGTTTAATGTTGATATGGTTGACAGAAGGAAGAAGGGAACTCTTGGTGCCTATGGTAACACAACAGTTGGTGAAGATCATTTGAGAATATCGGCATGGAAAATAGCTCAAAGGAATTATGCAATGCATTTGATTTCTGTGGTTAGCCAATCGGGAACAAAAGTCAACTCAAGCTAAGTATTTTCCCAGCATAGGTTATTGTGTTCACTATTAAGTGCATTTTGCAAATTTTTCGTATCTTTGTTTTAATAAAATATTTTGCTAACACCCACATTGCCAGGCATTTTGAGTTTCAGTTTTCATGGTGCTGAGCTGGTTGTTGTGAAAATAATTTGTCATGTGTATGATGCGTGATGTGCTCTATTGCATTTGTTACTTCACGATTAAATGCTGCTGGGTTTCTTTTAAAAATTATGATATGATTACGTTTGTCACCAACATAATGTGATAATTAAGTCACTTACGTTCACCCTCCCTTTAAGACTCCAAACAGCATGTTGAGCTCTGTCGAACTGAAAGTTGTCTTCTGGAGTTGTTTAAGCAATAACACCCTGGCTACAACATCAGCAAAACAAAATGGAGAATGCGCATCTCTGTTTGCCTCTCTGGCTATGAGAATTCCACTTTGGGGGGTTGTGGGGATTGCAGGTTCTGCTGGCAGTGTGCAGAGGTTTTATCCCAGATGGACTCAGATCTGAAATAAATATGTGGTTCGGTCACAGTGAGTCACAGTTTGCAATCACAGACGAGCATCAGAAAATGTATCTTGGCTTCGGCTTCACTCACTTCTAATTGGTACCTGTGCTGGAATAACTTGGAATTGATAATTGTCAAAGAGCTCGAAATCGCAATTATTTTTAGTCTTTGTGAGGAGAGGGGGAAAAAATGAAGGATTTTTCATGTCTCTCAGATATATTGGCCTTTTCTCCAAATGACAGGTTCCTGACTGATCAACTGTACCGCCTGCTACTAAAGCCCAGTAATATTAGTCTGTGGAATGGCTTCATTCTCATCTCCCACCTCAGAGATCTTGTGCTCAACCCCAGGCATCCCTTGTGTGTTTAAATCAGCTTAACGGCTCATACAGTGAGCTGATTTCCTTGTAGGCCTGTGTTTTCTCAAAAAGTGATCACCTTTTGCCAATGCCCTCAGGATTAAACAGGGCAGGCTGGTTTTCCCTTTTCTGCATTGCCTATACCTTTGTAGTCAATAAAAGACTAACTCGAAAGGAATCAGCTGATGAGAGAATCAATCTTCTGGAAGCCTCCCCACAGTTTTCTCATCATTTTCGTGCCGTCTGTCATCTCTGGTTGTAAAATGGAAACCCAAACTCAGTATGTGGGAAGACTTTTTTTTGCTCCTTGTTAACAAAAACAGTGAGAGCAGGGGTTTTGATCTTAGGAGTGTATAGGTAAACAGCAAGCTGTAAGTGCACTGTCTTGAAGTGGCTTTCTCTGTTTCTAATGGAGGTGTGCAGAGAATTATCAAAGTGGAATCACAAAGGTCTCCTAACACACTGGAGTGTGGCTCTCCATTCTGAGGAGGTCAGGTTAAATCTGAAGGTCTTAGATATGACAATGCTGGGGGATCTTGTGCCACTTTGCAAGCCGTTCTGCCTGCTTCTTAATAGCCACAGGAAAAGAGACGCATAGAAAGACCCGCTCTGCATTTTGAGAGCAAGTTATACCGTATTAATTTATAGCTATAGCATTACATTTTAAATCAAGTTCCATTTTGTCTCATTTAACTTTTTATTCTGAACAATTTTGCCTCACAAAATTTCCTTTTTGTAGAATATTCACAAATGTGTAGGAAATGCATTCAGATTACCTTAGCCAATAAAGGTCATTTCTTCACACAACTTGTTGTAATTTTTTCCAATCAGAGAATTTGAAAACCATTTTTTCCTACTCTCTCTATTTTATGATTTGAGATCTTGTTTATAACTTGAAAGGATAGCTACAACAGGAGCTTAAAATATGGAGCTTGATTTTTTTCTTATCAGTTAGACTTTTAGTTCTTTATAATGCTATCAAGCAATTTAGTTCCTCCCTGTCATGTATTACATATATTTAAGAAATTAAAACTGCATATTTAAATGTATGGAGTTTCTTGTAACTTCCCTTCCTCAGCATTGCATCACCACCATTTACTATTAGAAGTAGGAAATTCAATATATAGTATATTAAATTCATATGTAAATTGTATTTCAAATAGTAGTGAGTTAAGTGTTGGTTGTGATGTTCCATATGCAAGCTGACACAAACTGGCTATGAAGATATACAAATAATTATTCATTGGAGTTCTAGTCAGGGGCTATATTGCTATATTAGCGTGAATGTTATATATTTTGGACTGTCACAGAATTTCTGTCAATATAGATTTTATAATGTCTTGAACTGAACATTTTTGAGAAGGTGAAAATATAGAAATATAGTGAAGAATGATTTACTATATAGTGAAAATATCTGAATTCTATGTGAAAAGTCTTTTCTTCCAATTACACCAAATATGTCTCACTTAGAGAAACAAGGAAATAATCAAACAAAGATATCAGAGAAACACTTGAATTCTGATTTCTCAGAAGACATTAATATAGTATTCCACATAACTGTTTGGCAGTGACTTGTACTTTCTTATACTAGTTCAAGATAATATGCTTAAGATCCTCTTCAGGTTTGTCTTCTGTGTTAAGTAGAAACTTTAAAAATTGTTTTAATCACTGTACCCACTGAGAACAACTGCAACTTAAACCAGCATCAAATCCATGAAAAAAATTTGATATTTTTTGATATTCAAATTTGATATTGAAATTGTTGTTGATATTAATTACTACTATATGTATATATATAGCAAAAGTGCATAGGGACTATGTTAAGTTAGAGCTTGAAGAAATGACCAGATCTACAATATGAAGTAGGCATTAGACTGAGGCTGTAAGCTGCAGAAGAAACATACATAATTAGTGAATACATTCACCCTTAATTGAGATAATTTACCTAAAGATATTGCTAGACAGAGAGAAAGAAAATTATTAAACAATAAAGTAACTGTAGATTAAACTCAATGAAACAGGCGTAAATGATCATTTGGTATAAAGAGAGTGGACAAGAACTGTCACGTGTCATTGTGTGGTGTATCTTACTACCTTCACTAGAATTTTTAGTGGGACTTCTCTTTGGCCTGACAACGAGAGTGGTCTGCCTTGTGCCATCTTGGAAGTTTCATTTCCATCCTTTGAGAAATACAGAACAAAGGATAAAAGTCCTAGCTTGAACACCGAAAGAATAACATGGTGCAAAGTATTACCAGTTACTTAAAGCTCAAAAACATTCACTTTTATAGCTTCCTGGACCTATAAATGTGATGGACACTCATATTAAAGATCTTAGTTCTCTTGAAATCAGTAGTTATACGGGAGGATATCACAGTGCTGGCCCTTACCATGTAGTGGCATTTCTTTTGGGAAAAGAAAAGATATCTCATGTTAAATAATCAGGAGCAACCACAGATGACCAGCTAGTATGATGGGTTTTGGTGCATTTCAGAAGGAAAATAGAACTTGCCTATTATATCTTCAGTGAAGTTAGACACCACGTCTTTATGGTTACAGCCACAGGTCTCCTGAGTTTGTGACAAAGCATATGTATTTTACAATGTTTGAGGCTTTGATAATGAATTTTCAACAGGCTTGGAGAAAAGCAGCAAGGACAGCTTGTTGGATACTATTTCATAAATAGTTCTAGGGCACAAAGAATTGCACTATGGCAAGAATTTAATGTAACTTCAAAAAGAAAGAAGAAAGAAAGAAAGAAAGGAAGGAAGGAAGAACAGAAGGAGGGAGGGAGAGAGGGAGGGAGAGAGGGAGAGAGAGAGGGAAGGAGAGAGGGAGAGAGGAAGGAAGAAAAATTGACCTAGGTCCCAAACCAGAGATTTTTAGTGGACAGCTATTCTCCTCTCTGGCCCCTGTTCTTGCCTTAAACGATATTAGATCTTGATACGACTCATATTACCCTGTATTAAGGAATTCTTTTTATTTTTTATTTATTTATTTATTTTTTATTGAGAAAAGGAAAAAAAAAGTTTACGCCTCCTCCCAGCCTCCCATTTCCCTCCCCCCCACTCTTCTCCCCCTCC
>NW_026067899.1:7367821-7375556 GCF_014885135.2 Alexandromys fortis
CTCTCTCACCAATGGACAGGTCAATCAGACAGAAACCTAACAGAGAACTAAGAGAATTAATGGAGGTAATGAATCAATTGGACTTAACAGACATCTATAGAATATTCCACCCAAATAGGAAAGAATATACCTTCTTCTCTGCAGCTCATGGAACCTTCTCGAAAATTGACCACATACTCGGTAACAAAGCAAACCTCCACAGTTACAAAAAAATATTAGTAACCACCTGTGTCTTATCTGATCACCATGGATTAAAGTTAGAATTCAACAACAATGCTACCCCCAGAAAGCCTACAAACTCATGGAAACTGAACAGTCAACTACTGAACCATACATGGATTAAGGATGAAATAAAGAAAGAAATTAAAGTCTTCCTTGAATTCAATGAAAATAAGGAATTCTTACACCAGTTCTTGTCTTCTCCTTTGCTCCTATTTCTTTCCTGTTCATTTCTTCTACCTATCCTTTGTGATAAAGCAAATTTGTTTGATTCTTTTAACTGCATGGGCAAATGTTAACTGGTTCTCCATGTGGGATATGAAGATATTGAAGAGGTCTCATTTGGGGTTTCTATAAGCTAAGAAGGGGGCAGGAGGGATGGCTCTTATTGCTTCATGTTAAACTCAGTGATTCATTTGAAGTTGAGTTTTGTGCAATGTGATGAATAAAAATCTATCTGCATTTTTCTACAAGGAGCAATCCAGTTTGACCAGCACCATTTGCTGAAGGTTCTAGAAAAAGCCTTCCTGAGCTAATGGTTACCATGCTAAGGAGGCTTGCAGACAATAAAGAAAGTCTGGATATTTCAGAGTAATGGTCACAATTAGACCAATCTCACTGTAGGGTGGACCAAGCATGTATAGGAAGAAGATCTGCAGGCACATTAAAATTTCTGCAAGCTGAGATCCTGGTAAATGGGGAAAATTGGAGGAGTTGACTGTATTAATGGTGGTAGTAAGTCTTATGTATGTTATGAATGCTTACATGAGAGATTTATGGAACCCTTAAAAAGCTAGGAGAATAAGTCAATTCTGTCTCCTATTTTTGAGAGAAAGATGATGAAAAATTTAAATTTTATTCAGATATGATGATTGCAAGGCATTTATAAATGTTTGTAATGTATTATCACTACTATTTCCTTTGTATGTAAAAAAATTGATGAGATATAGGAAATGATTACAATGTAAAAGGAATAGGATCACCCTAGGCAGCTAGAAATTCAGCTTAAGCATCTGGGAAGCTTGTGCGGTGGTCAGAGATCTTTGTTCAAATCTAATAGAAATTACACACATTTTAATGGGGCCCAGATAAATGATCTGTGGGTGGTGCGCTCTCCTTCCGATGCAGTGTGGAATTACATGTTCATTGTGACAGCTGGATTCAATATGCTCAGCTCCAAGTGGTTGATCAATAATCTTGATTTAGAAAGGAACGATAGAAATAAGAGGCATCTATGGTCTCAATGCAAACTTCAGGGTTACTTCTTAGCTGGTAACTCTTAGCTTTGTGTGATTGGGAAGAATTGCCTCCCCATGTTCCATTAACATCTTGATTGTGACTTTGTGAGCAAGTGTTTTCAATTTGTCTTGAAAAGGTATCGGGAAATTCTAATAGAGTCCTTCCTGACAGAGAGCACAGACCCTTTGCTTACTTCTAGAGGATAAGCTCCAAAAGCTGAGTGAGTCTCACTTATCCCCCTTTTACAAGGACCAGAAAACTGAATTTGTAGTTAATAACTGTTATTTAAACGATTTTACTAATTTATGAAATGATGTTTTTTCGTAATATAGTTATTTAGTAAAGAGTTTTGTAATCATTGAGAGTTCCCGGACTGCTTTGGATAAGGTCTTCTCTATCTGATTTAGAATGAGTCTTTTCAGATGAACGAATATCTCAAATACCCAAAGCAATTCTCTCAAAACTCTTTATTTTACCCAGTTTTGATAAACATCTTTCCAGAATTATATTATGTGTTGTAGATAAGCGAATATGGTTGAACTAATTTAACTATTTCCTGATGAGTCAGGTGCATTATGATGTACATTAATCATAGCACTTACAGCAAGACAATACAGACCTCTGGGACTGTTAAATTAGAGAGAACAGGCTGTCCCCGAGAGCAAATTGACTCAAGTCGCTGTGTTTTCCTGCTTGGTCTTCTGTTCTCTACTCCTTTTCTTCTGTCGCCTATTCTTAGCAGCTACCGTCATAGACAACCACATTTACTAAAACAATAATCTTAATTTTACATGTTTAACACCCGAATGAATGCGTTTGTTATATAGATTATCCCAGGTCGTTGAATCCTAAAGACTGGCATGATTCCCTTCCCAAACACTCTAGGAGTTATATTTCAAAGGTTTCTGCTTTTAAAGTTATACTGACATATTTAATACATATTTAATTAATAGGAAATAGGACTTACATGACGCAGAAAATATTGGCGAGTTATCAATACACACTGAGAAGATCTGTATGATTCTCTGACCCCTCATAAATATTAACAACACTTTAGTTTTCTGAAGGCTATGGACAACTTGATCACTTTCTCTTTCCTCATAAAAATGCTATTGTGTATGACTCTATACCCTTATAATCTATATATTATATATTTTATTTACAAAAGACAGCTTAAAAATTTCTGTGATTATTTGTACATACATCATATACTATAGTCATAATAATGTTTTAATTCCTTCTATGCTTTTGATTTTAAATGTCTCCTAACAGACCTTGTCTTTTTATTTGCTTATTTATTTTTATAAAAAGAAAACAAACTATCTTTTTTCATCATACATACCAATACAAGTTCCCACTCCCCCATCCTTCCATTCCCTCCACATACCCTCCTACCCAATCCAATCCTCAGAGAGGGAAAGGCACATTGCTTGGTGAAAGGTCCAAGGCCCTCTCTATTATATCTAGGCTGACCAAGGTATCCATCCAAAGAGAATAGGTTTCAAAAAAGCTAGTACATGCAGTAGGGATAAACCTGGTGCCACTGCCAGTGGTCACTCAGTCTGCCCCAGGCATACAACGGTCACCTACATTCAGAGGTTTAGTAGGTTTGGTCCTATACTTGTTCCTTCTCATTTCAGCTGGAGTTGTTGAGCTCCCATTAGCTCAGGTAGCCTGTTTAAGTGGGTGTACCCATCATGGTCTTGATCTCTTTGATCATATTCTCATTCCTTTTACTCTTCAACTGGACTTTGGGAGCTCAGTCCAGTGCTCCAATGGGGGTATCTGCCTCTGTTTCCATCAGTTGCTAGATGAAGGTTCTATGGTGATATTTAAGATATTCATCCAGTCTGACTACAGGGCAAGTCAAGATCGGGCCCCCTCTCTTCTATTGCTTAGGGTCATCCTTGTGGATTCCTGGGAATTTCTCTAGAGCCACGTTTCTTGCTAATCTTATATTGGCTCCCTCAATCAAGGTATCTCTTTCCTTGCTCTCATTTCTGTCTTTCCTCCACCTCAACTATTTCATTCCCTCAAGTTCTCCTCACCCCTCCCATTTCCCCTTCTCTTCTCCTTCCACCCTTTCTTCCCCCCCCATCCCCATACTCTCAATTTTGCCTGACTATCTTGTGTGTTTCCACTTTCCAGGTAGATCTATATATGTTTTTCTCAGGGTTCACCTTATTACTTTGCTTCTCTAGGATCATGAACTATAGGCTCAATATTTTTTTGTTTATAGCTAATATCCACTTATGAGTGAGTACATGCCATATTCATCTTTTTGGGTCTGGGTTAACTCACACAGGATAGTGTTCTCTAATTCTATCCACATGCAGGCAAAATTTAAGATATCATCTTTTTTTTCCCAATGAGTAGTACTCTAATGTGTAAATGTGCCACATTTTCATTATCTGTTCTTTGATTGAGGGGCATTTAGGTTGTTTCCAGGTTCTGGCTATTACAAACCATGCTACCATGAACATAATTGAACAAATGCTTTTGTAGTATGATAAAGCATCTTTTGGTTATATACCCAAGAGTGGTATTGCTGGATTCTGAGGTAGGTTGATTCTCAGTTTTCTAAGAAACCACCATACTGATTTCCAAAGTAGTTGCACAAGTTTGCATTCCCACAATCAATGGATGAGTGTTCCCCTTACTCCACATCCTCTCCAGTATAAGCTATCATTCGTGTTTTTTTATCTTAGCCATCCTGACAAGTATAAGATGGTAGACCTTGTCTTAATGGCTTGGTCACTAGCCTATGGCACTATTTTGGAAGCAGTAGAACTTTGAATGATAGCCCTAGTGAAAGGATGTTACGCCATTGAGAGTGTGATTTTTGAGGGAATAATGGGACATTGCAGCATCCTGGTTTCTTTTGTCTTTCTTACGTCCAAGCCACCCCAAGTGCAGGCTCCTCTGCTAGGTACTCCTATTCTAATGTACAGAGTATTCACAATACCAAAGCAATAGGGCCAAGTGACCATGAAATAAAACCTTCAAATGGAGCCAAATTAAACCTTTTCTCTTTAAAGCATATTATCTCAGGCATTTAGTCATAACAACAGGAAGTTGACAGTGTTCTGTTCAACTAAACTACCACTTCCTTGTTACATTAGTGGTTCCTTTTTTCTGGTAACTGAAACCCACAAGCTACATGACATATATATTGTAGTCTCCATGAAACTTTTGCTGATTTTGAGAAGGACAATTAAATCCAAACATCTAATCTCATTCTTTTTACTAGTCCTGGTGAAAGCATGTGGCAGAGTAGATGACCTCGTTTTCTTTTAACCAAAATGCTTCTTTTCACTTCCAACTTCTTATGGTGTTTTTATAGTTTTTCTGTCCAATGGACCGTTCTCATTAAGTCTCAAATACTGGTTCCACTTTTGCATCCAGTTCTTAGAAATCCTATTTTTCTTGGCATCTGCTTATATTGACTTCCTGGGTGCAAATGTTTTTATATACACTACATACTGAAACCTTATTTTGTTAAGAATTACTTAATCCTTATCTTAAAAACTATTTCTAGTTCTGAACATAACCTATTCATTGTTGCAGTATGGATCCCTTACAGGCATCTTTAAATTGAATAGGACTTCAAACAAATTTAATAATTTCCTTTATAAAGTGGTCTCCATTTCCCTTGTTTCAGAAAACAACCATTCTAGGTTTGTAGGTTTTTTGGTTTTTGTTTGTTTTTTTGTGTTTTTGAAGCTGATTGTGGCTACCTGAAATCTGATTGCCAGTGAAGGTAAAAATTACACAGTGGATTTCATTGTTTAAAGTACTAGAAATTCTATAGTGAATGTTTTCAGGAAAATGGACCTAATTTTTATTGGATTTCTCTGGCTCCTCAACATGACTGAGCTGAATATAATAAATTTAACTTGTTCTAGTTTCTCCTCCCTAAACTGTTCAAGAAAATGTTTATTCTTTCATACATTCCACAAGCCTTTTATCTCTGATAAGCAGTAACATAGAAATATATATTGAGAGTCCAATCAAATATCTGTTGCTCCCATCTTTTTTCTTCTAAGACTTCTGTATCCTTTGGTTTAAGCATAGCTGTAGCCTCCTCATCTCGACTGCATGCTCTTGTCTACTCCATGTATTCTTCCAGAAGATAGGATGATCCTCTAAAAGTGAAACCTGCATCATGTTATATATTTCCCTATTTACCCTCTCAAGTGATTTCTTGTTGAACTGAGAAACTTGGCATGGGCTGCCCAGCTGTATAATCTATGCAATTGGTAGTTGTTCTATTGATCAGCCTACTAGCTATCATTCCTACTACGACTCCACCACCCAGGTCTCTCTGCTCTTCACATTTACTGCATTCAGATGCTGTGCTGAGTTTCTCCTTCCAAAGCTTGTTTGCTTAGTGCCTGCACCTGTTCCTCACTAACGAGAGGCTACTATCATCAGTTAAAAGTATCCTTCCCTGACTGTTTTCATAAAAAAAAAAAAAATGGCAGGCAGGGTTTTCTGTGCATCACATCAACCTTTGAACATAGTGCTTTGCTCACTGTTTGCACATCTCTTTTTCTTACGAGTAGAATGTCTGACACTTGGGTCCAAGCTTCTTTGCTTTGCCACTAACACAGCTCTAGATCTTGGAACAGTGCCTATCACCTAATGGCTCAATGCGTGTGTGAGGGGTGAGTGGGTAGATAAATAATGACCTTTGTGCGTTCCTCCATTTTGTTTTTTAGCTTTTTGTTGAGAGAAGTTTGTTCCCCCTAATCTATCTGCAGACTCTTGGATTGTACTATTTACCCTTTGCTGTTTACTTTACTCAAACACGCACACTAAATCAATTTGTTCTGTCTGGAGGATAATTCTACCCCTAATCTATACTACCAGATCTTCGTGACGTGGCTTTTTTTTTTGAAGCTTGGGGGCCTTTTACAGCCTTATTTCAGGCTTGTAATGTTTTTTTTTTTTTTTTTAACTGATTGTGGCTACCTGAAGTCTGATTGCCAGTGAAGGCAAAAATTACTCAATGGATCTTATTGTTTAAAGTACTAAAACTTCTATAGTGAATGCGTTCAGGAAAATGGACCTACTTTTTATTGGATTTCCTCTGGCTCCTCAACATGACTGAGGCAGATAAAAGATACTCAACTTGTCTTTCTTTTATGTTAATAACAAGTTTGCATTACACTTAATGACATGGCATTGAGATATATTACAGTTAAATATAGGTGAATATTAATATCACAATGGGTGAAAATACATTGTTTTAAAAATTCCCAGGCGAAAAATGAAGAGTAGTGCAAAGAACAGAAATTTCCGAACCCTAAGAAATTAAAATGAGAGTTATAGCTGCTACTCAGTTTTATGTTGACAAAGAATGAAAACTTCATAAATGGAATGATATAAAATGGATGCATTCAATTCTATGTAACATCAGCTCCAATACACCACACTTGCTCTAGCAGAAATCTGTACACTATGAAGGACTTAGAAGACTGGCTTCCACCCACATTATAGGTAGTATGGGCTTGAATTCAATTTGTTTTCAATGATCACCTAAATATAAGTAGTTTCAGTAATAACATGGCTGTCAATCAACTTTATAGAAATGTATTATGTATGTTACTAAGTACTATGTCTTCTTTTACTGTATAAAGTCACCTCAAAGATATTCTTAAGGAAACTCGTGTTTTATAACAAAAAAAGAAGTACAGACCTAAACAGAGAACTCTGAAAAATGCTTAAAGAAATGCTCAATATTCTTAGTTATCAGAGAAATGCAAATCAAAACAACTCTAAGATTCCATATTACAACTGTAAGAATGGCAAAGATAAAAACACTGATGACAACTAATGCTGGAGAGGTTGTGTGGTGAAGAAAACACTCCTGCATTGCTTGTAGAAGTGCAAGCTGGTACAGTCCCTTTGGATAATAGTGTGGTGATTTCTCAGAAAATTAGGAAACAACCTTCCTCAAGACCCAGCATATACCCAATGGATGCTCAATCGTGCCACAAGGACATGTGCTCAACTAAGTTCACAGCAGCATTGTTTGTCATAGCCAGAACCTGGAAACAACATAAATGTCCCTTTGACAGAAAAATGGATAAGAAAAATGTAGTACATTTGCACAATGGAGTACTACACAGCAGAAAAAAAATAACGACATCTTGAAACTTGCAGACAAATGGGTGGTGCTAGAAAACATCATTTTGAGTGAGGTAACCCAGAACCAGAAAGACAATTATAATATGTACTCATGAGTGGTTTTTAAACATGAAGAACCCCCCCC
>NW_026067899.1:7379387-7430147 GCF_014885135.2 Alexandromys fortis
CCAATAAAATGGGCCAAGGCAGTTTCTTTATTAGTAAGAAATCACTCCCACATCAGGGAAGGTCATTTCTTTCCTTTTATGTTGCCATGTTAGACACAGACGTGAAAGCTTTCAGTAAGCTAGAATTATGTAATTGCAAAAACCAAACTGATTAGGAATAAACTTATTTTTTAACTAATTTTGGGCATTTTTAACTTGATAAAAGACTAGTACCTGAGAACAAGGCATCACAGTCGAGGAATTGTCTACACCAGGATGGTCCATAGCATGTCCCTGGGGGATACTAGTTCCCTAAGATTTTAGTTTCAAATGTTGTGCACTAGAGGAAATGACTTGATATTAACTAGGAGTCAGAAAAGTATTAAAAATTATTTTCTTAATTTCTAACCAATTTAAGATAGCCCAGACCTCTGTGGAGGGTGCCATTAATAAGCGGGTGGGTCTGGATTGTAGAAGGAAGAAGTGAGTGAGCCAGAGTGAGTGATCCAGCAATGGTCCTTTGTGGTCTCCATTTCAGTTCCTGTCTTGAGTTCCTGCCTTGGCTTCCCACAATGGTGACCTTTAATCTACAAGCCAAGAAAATCCCTTTCCTTTCTAAAGTTGATTTTGATCAGTTACTGCAGCAGCAGAAAAATGAACAGGAGAAAGAGGTAACTAGTCTGTTAATGCATAAACTCCTCTGTGTGTGTGTGTGTGTGTGTGTGTGTGTGGTGTGTGTGTGTGTGTGTGCGTGTGTGTGTAGGTAAATGCACATGAGTACAGGTCCCCAAGGAGGCCAGAAGAGGTCAGTGGATCCCCTTGAGCTTGAGGTGCAGACTGTGGTCAGCAGCCCAACCTGAGTGCTAAGAACTGACTCAGGCATTTTGAAAGAGCAGTCTAAGAGATTAACAGTTGAACCTTCATTCCAGTCTGTGTTTAAAGTACTTTTATAATTGTAAGTCTTGAAGATTACTTTATAGCTATGTATTATTACATCTTAGGAAGAAATTGCAGTTTATTTAATTGAATCTATGTTGTTTCTTTAACGTTTATTATGTAAATAAAAGCATAGATATGGACATTAATAAATCTCTTTAAATTAACAATTTATGCATCACTAGTTCATTAAGAGATTAACAAGTTTCAAATTTTGTGTTCCAGAGGAATGTTTTAAAATTATTTGCTATTAAGTATCAGAAAAGCCTTAAAAGATTATTCTCTCCCTGAAGATTTCGAATCTCTATCGAATCTTTCATGATAATATTGTAGACCACCACATTGTCCTCGATTATCCATCTAATTTGAGCATTTGAAAATCTTAATGTCTCCTTTTGGGATTAGTAGCAAAGCATTTCTTTGTAAAATGAATGTGTGTATGTCCAAGAATGTTTTTGGCATACACATTGTGAAACCGTCATGTATGCCTATGGTCAAAAATTTTATATATTCATAAAATAAATTAATAACTCTTTTTTATATATATTGTTTTGCTTGTATCGTTTTATTTGGGGCTCCCCTACTATTTCCTCGCTGGCTTCAATAGGACATCCTCTAGCCCTCTGTGTGCACGCGCTCATTACAAATGCTTTCCAGTTAATTAAATGCTTTCTTATTACTTGGGGAACTCTTAGAGGTCAGAAGTTGTACCTTTCATCACTTTGAGCTTACTCTTGCTTTCATCATTTTGAATAACTTTAGCTGTTTTGGTTTGTGAGATTTATTTAGTTTTAAGTGCTCAGAGGAAATCCTAAATTTCAGTTTTAAATGGCTCCATAATTATTTTTGGTGATTAATCCCTTTTACTTTCTAATATATAATGGAAAAATGATTTTATTTTACCTTTTTCACCACAGAAACATCTAATTTTTCTATTCCAGTATTTGTCTGTTCATTTCTGAAGCAGAACTATGGTTCTTGGATGGCTTTTATGATTTTATATTCCTTTGCAAGTCCTTTATTATCAACATTATTTTTTCAAAAATTTAATATATTCTAAAATATATTTTAGCCGCATCATGAATTCATCCTGTAATGTTAAAATGCTTAAGACCTGGACATCCTAATATAGTTAGTAATAACTGTATACATTTATTTGAGTTCCAGAATTTTTGTTCTAATCAATTTCCCTATTGAGAAGTCATCATCTTTTTGTGTCTTTGCATTGAAGACATTTAGAAACCTTGCAGGAGACAGTCAATCAAGGTGACTGTAGAGATCACAAGGGAGAAACTCCCTGTAAGAACAGAGATAGGAGAACTGGCTCATAGCAATAGTGTGGAACCACGACCAGGCTTAAAGACATAAATAAGATACATGCTTACCAAGTCTGTGAAATGACCTCTCATGACAGAAGAAAGCTGTGTGGCAGATGCCATGATCTTCACTGAAGATTTCAGCTGCCACCAGCCTTTAGCTTTCAGACGGAAATAGTAGAGTTAAGAAGTAGCTATGAATTTCTTTCACCAACCACCCTTCTCATTTTTCTGTTAGTGCCAACAGTTGCCTAACTGTAGAGACCAAAGCATCCAGTGAGGGACAACATGTAAAGGCTCAACTCAGCAGACAACCAGGAAGGAGAGGAATGAAACAACCAGAGAGACTACTTGGGACATCTCTGCCAAGGTAAGCTTTTAGATATCTCTGTGGTACTGGGAAGATGGCTCAGTCCTTAGCATGCTTTGCCAGCTAGATAACCTGAGTTTGCATCACCAGCCTCCAGGTAAAAGCCAGACAAAACAGGGTGCATCTATAGTCTGATTGTTTGGAAGCACCTGATAAGAAGATCCATGGAGTTTATTGGCGAATCAGTCTTGTCAGTCAATAAGTTCCATACTCAGTGAGAGACACTGTCCAAGAAAATAAGGCGGAAAGCCGTTGAAGAAGAAACTTGATGTCATCTTCTGGTGTCCACACAAACTCACACACACTTGTATGCACATGTATAAAGGAATATAATGAACCCCAACACACACACTCACTCCACACACACACACACACACACACACACACACACGGGATGTATTCATTCTAGGTCCTTCTGTTTGTCATATTTCTGTCACTGTGACAAAATTTCTGGCTCAATGTTTTAATAGTTTAAGTCTATGGTCATTAATCTTTGCTGTATGTGGGATGTTGGGACAGAACATCATTTGAGAAACAATGGTACTTGCCTCAAGCAGCTAGGTGTGTGTGTGTGTGTGTGAGAGAGAGAGAGAGAGAGAGAGGGGGGGGGGACCTTTAACTATGCCCCACTTCCGAAAGCCTCTTCTTCACCACCCAGCAATGTGATTAAATTATGAACCATTAGAGAATTAATCCACTGATGAAGTCAGAGTCTTCACTGACCAGTCAGCTCCCAGAAGTCCTACTTTGAACGCTGCTACATGAGTGACTGAGACTTCAAGACAAGAGCCTTTGGGGGACACTTCAGATCTAAACCACATAACTCCTTTACTTTATATTTAAAAGTTTTAAATATTTATGGTTCTAGTAGCTTTTTCAGTCAGAGTTCCTGCAGGAGTTTTGTGGTAGACTCAGCTAGAATATGTGATCATACTGTTTTAATATAAGAAGAATTTATGGGAATGTAGACATAGTTTGTTAAGCAAGGAAAACATGGTGTTCAAAATGTTCAGGAAATAACAAGTTATTTCTTCCTTTAAGGCTGAAGGAGCAGGAAAAGGCAGTATAAATGCATTATTTAACAGATTCAATATTCACATCTAATTTTTTAGAAAAGCTATTGTAAATATTGCTCATTAATTGCATCGAAATCTATCAAATAATCATTTCACAATATTTTCAATTCATATCCACATGCATTTTCCTGTCAGTAATTTTAAGAGTTCTATTGTGATTTACATTAAATACAATGTCAGTCTCTAAAAACTGAATGCTCTGAACTAATCTTTGGTTGCTAGATTTTATAGAGAAGTCTCTTTCCAGGACAAAGTCAGGGAGAGTCCCTGCTGCGCTGTGATCATTTGATCATTACTAGTGATATATGCAAGCTAAGCCACTTTGTGGGCTCCAGAAGGCTATGCTTCCCTCTTCAGTAGAGATGGCCAGAGACTATACCCATGTACACACATGTGTGCATGCCTGTAAACAGAAACCACATTTTTGTTTCCTGGTTTCCCAGACCTAAATAATCACACAGACACTATATTAATTACAATACTGTTTGCCCAATGTTCAAGCACATTTCTAGCTAGCTCTTACATCTTAAATTAACCCATTTCTATTAGTGTATGTATCACTACATGGATAAGGCATTACCTCATTTTCTATATGTCTTGTTTTTTGGCATCTGGCTGGTGTCTTCTTGACTCTGACTACTCTCTCTATAGATCTCTGCTCAAATTTCCTGTCTGGCTTTACTCTGCTAAGCCATTGGCCAAAACATCTTTATTCATCAACCAATAAAACAACACATTATACAGAAGGACATCTTATATCACATGCCAGTATATTACTGTGTGCCTCTGAGCACATTAGCTCTTCACTGACTTCCTCTAAAATAATCTGATACCATCTAAAATTTTTCTCTGTACTCAGGCCCACATGTGGGCATTTTTTTTTGAGGAGTGGTTGACATTCAAATTAGAACTAGTAAGAGAAAACGAATACATTCCCACTGACTTTTAGGAAGATGCCTTTTGCATCTTTGCAATCGGGTGAGTGTGTACTCAGCTGGGAACTGAATGGAAGAGATTTTTGAGACTTCTGGACCAGGGTTTGAAACAATGAGAATGTGGGCACTTTTTATTCTACATCCTCATCCTGCAAACTGAACTGTGGGTGGAATATTTATCATCTAGGTTTGATCAGGCAGGCAAATATAAGTAGGTTCTGCAAAAGGAACAGAATAAAGGTAGGTTAACAGTCTCTTTCAAAAAGTAGTTACCAAAGTGAGTCTGTAAATGCAAGAGACTTAGGTGAGGGGTGGGGCTTTCAAAGGATATGGGTGAAGAGTAAAGAGTAGATAAGAAGCACTTTCAGAGGTCTGTGGAATCTGTCACCTGTAAAAATAATGAGAGAAGGAAGAAGGTTTGGACTGTGGTCAGCTCATTATTAGAAAGTTTCGATGTGGTTGACAAGGAACTTGCTCAAATCACCTGGTCTACCTGGTCCCGCAGAAAGAGTTGACAATAGTGGCTCTGCCATATATTTGCTGAGTGATAGTATTGTGCAGTGTAGAATGGAAATCAGAGAGGTGTCAGCTGGAGCTGCCTGTCACTTCACTTCTTGCTACAGAACATGCAAGGAATTTCATGGAAGCTTCAGGAAGGATTTGTTGATTCACTGACTAATTATAGAAAAGCAACTTTCTCATTGAAACCATGTCCTTCTTAATTGTTTTGGTCTAGGAAGTAAATTTTTGTTGCATTACAAAAGAGTTCCACACTAGCAGAGGATGAAGTATAACAAGGGTTAATTTATTAGGGGTAAACTCACATAAAGAGTAGTGATCTTCAGTCCTCTGTGTGTACAGGGAACTGGAACCAAATCCAGCAGCCAAGGGGCTCATATATGCTTTTACATCTGCATTTATAGTACCTGAGACAATGCCCAAAGTGGGCCAGTATCTTAAAGGCTATTGGCTGAAGAGTTACCATAGCACCTCTCCCTTTTGTCTAAACAAGCCTAATATAATTCTAAGCCTAATATAAAAACTATATACAATAAGAACAAACATCAAGTATAAAAATTAGAATTACAACCAGCATGAACAATATCAAGCAAGAAACTTAAGCTAAATGTTTCAATAGTTACCTTATCCTAAGAAGTCTAATTCTTGTATTAGAAATCCCTTGGCTAAGTCATGAGAGGAAAGTGACTATTACATCCCATCAATCCCATCAGAGACCTGAGAGGGGGATAATATTACTTTAGTAAACAGGAAATGCAATCAAGCAGCTTCCAAAAGGTACAAGAAATGAAAGAGACAACTGGCTACCTGGGCTATCACCCAAAATCTCATTTGCAATGTTGGAGCAACCAACTTTGGCTAAGGCCTAGAGTGAGTGACAGACCATTTTCAAAGGTAGGAAAAATTTAAATACTGTCTTACCCGGTCTTGGCAAAGTTTGGCAGTCTTTTTGCTTGTATTTTGTCTACTCAATCTTAACACCATACATTTTGTCCATGGTAGAGGCAGAGGCAGTTCTTTGCCCAAAATTCAGTTTTACCAAGAAGAAAACAAGCTCCATGTGGAGTACCTTTGGTGCCCAACATTTTCTCAGGAATAGATTGGTGCTGCTAGGAGCAATTTTGTCTCATGTCAACAGAACCCAAATTTATTAAAATGCCAGATTCTACAGTTTTTGAAGTTGTCAAAGATTATCTATCTATGTGTAATACAATATCTATGCATCTAAAGAACCTGACTAGTCTAACTATAAGTATGACAAATATGGATGACTATTGACCTATAATTCTTAATATTTATATAGCTTAAAGACTAAGGCTTCATATTACAATATTAAACAATCTTTAAACAAATGTGCAGCAAATGAGGACAATGACCTCTAAATGTAAACAATGTATAAGTATTCTCATCAGAGGTAGAAATGTATAATGCAATATAATAAATATATCCTAAAATTGCATCAACATACAAAATGTCTTAAACAGAGGCAGAAACATACATGCATACAATATCACCAAATTGCTTTTCATAGATACAAAAATACTGTACACAGAAATAGGAGTATATTCAATATAACAAGTATAATTTGAATTTGTATCAATATACAAGAATATATAACAATGTAAATTGTCTATAAATAATAGTTTACAAGTATTCTCACTATTACGCACTATTATTGTTAGTGTGACTAAGCCCACATTAATCTACCTGTTATCCCATCCAATCCATTTTTAAAAAATATAATTTGTAAAGGCAGTGTACTTTGGGGACTCTCAGTTATAGCTACTTTGTGTGTGACATATGTATGTACTTTCTACTACATTAAATTGGCCAAGCAGAAAAAAATGCTCATTTTTGTTTCTTAAACTGTGTAGTGATACTGTTCTTTACTTAAATATGTGAACATTTTTCACATACTAATTTATTTGAATGTTTGTTTATTGCAACCCAATCTGTTTCCCTTTTCTCCTCTCCTTCCAACACCTCCTCCCCATTTCCACTGCCCCCCAATCTACACATTCTTGGTTTCTATGCAGAAAAGGTATCCCCAATGTTTATAAACAAAACACCACAAGTTGCAGTTAGAATAAGCACTTCCCCTAGTATTACGGCTGGACAAGGCAACCCAGTATGAGGAATAGGGTCCCAAAAGGCAGCAAAAGGGTCAGGGGTAGCCCCTGCTCCCACTGTTACAAGTTCCGCAAGAAGACACAACTCTAACATAAGTGCGTGGGTCTAGGTGGTCCCTTGAGGGTTCTTTAACTGTCAGTTCTATCTCTGTGAGTCCTTAGGAACCTAGGTAAGTTGATTCTGTGTCCTTTCTTGGAGTGTCCTTGGCCACTCTGGCTCCTACAATCCTTCCTCCCTGTCTTCTGCAGGATTCCCGAGGTCTGCCTACTGATTGCTTGTGGGTCTCTACATCTATTTCCATCACTTGTTGAGTTTCTCGATGAAGCCTCTTTGATTACACTTGGGCTAGGCATCAGTCTCTGAGTATAGCAGAATATCATTAGGAATCATTAATTGACTTATTTTTTTTTTTGCCAGCGTTTTGTTCTATCCTAAGTTGAAAATACAAAGGGAGAACATTAAGCCCCTTTAAAATATTAAACTGTAACAATTTCAACATGCAAGTAAAATAAAACATTAATGTAATATTTTATGTCTATTGTGGTCATAAATGAAATGGTTAAAATCTAGTTGTGGCAGTATGTCTTCCAAATCGTCTTGATTTAAAGCTTAGGGAAGACTTAAGTTCACAGGGGAAGTGTCATCTGTGACACTTCCTACCCGTGTTTGGATTTTATCAAGATTCTAAGTAATATAAATTCCTATTCATAGGTCCTTGAAAATATTCTTAAAATTACAGTGAATCTCATAGCAATTTAAGTTAAAATAAAAAATAAAAATAAAATATACCCATACTTAAATCCTCAGCTAGTTGCTGCTATGGGTGGAGACTAGTGACTTCTGAATTGGACTTCAAGAAAATTAAGCCAGTGAGTGCCATCTCATCACTCTGCCTCAGTGGTTCTTTCAGGGTTGGGTGCACGATGGCCTGGCCTAGTCATGCCATTATTTCCCACTTGTCCTTCAAGGCTGTAGTTACAGCGTGTGTGCTAGCATTTGGGACAGCTATCATAACCTGTATGCGAATCTCCGCTTTAGTCACACACGTTACTGAGAATGGCTGGGCTCCAGTTAAATCCTACCTGCGGACATTGAAAATTTGAATTTCGCGTGGATACAAAGCATTATTTTGTTTGGTTTTGTTCTTTTTATTTTTGGTGATTTTTTACCTCAATTATTAAAAAAGTTAACATTATAACCATCAAAACTAAAAGTATTTTTAGCTCACAGGTTGTAAGAAAACCTGGCAGCTGATGACTCTTGGCCTAAAGATCTGATTGCAGACACCCATTCTATAGCCTTAGATATGAGCAAACAAGCAAATATAATGCAATCACAAGAAAAGACAACATAAGGATGAAGATCACATTGGAAATGGACCAGGCCAAAGTTACTGAAGACAAACAGACTCAGACTCCTACTGAAGTATGTCTCAGTACCATTTCCCTCTTATTGATTAAACACTCATCATTATGAATTCTCTGTGGGTTTTAATATAAATAGTCCCATGTTACACAAAATAATGCTCTATATTTTACACTTCTGAAATAGGACTGACATTAAACTTAATGAAATCCATTTTACACACCATATTTAACATTCTTGACATGCTTTTGCTACTTTCAAGTCAAATGAAAAATACTTTACATGTTGTCTATAACAGCTTGTCTTGAGTGTGTGGCACTCCAGTGGTTGAGATGGGAGAAAATCTAAATCTAATAAATGGACCACAGTTTTGATGATATACCTCTCAACGTAGTCTTAAATACAAAATAGTTTTAAATAAAAACTCTACACATTGAGACTTAAATCAAGTGACTTGCCTGGAGATTATAAGTTGGGATGGGACAGCATGCTTGGTTCCAAAGAAGGGTTCTTTAATATACTGTGTTGTCGGGTAACTAAGGAGACACCCTGAGACTGTCCTAAGCTTTTAAATTTTCAATTTAGTAACTTACTACAGTAATACAAAATATTAATAAATTAGTTCAGATACAAGATAGAGAAGAGTAAGTTCTACTTTGAACCAAACAGATGAATTTTAGAGTAAAGAATTATGTGTAGAACTATTGTTCCAAAGGTTACAGGAAACTGGAAAATTGTCAAGATACACACTAAAAATTTATTAGGATAATGATAGTTTTCTTCCTAAAAAGTGCTTATCAAAATTAGAGCAATTTATTCATTTCCAAAGTTTCATATCAAATGAAGAATGGGTTGAAGAAGTCATAATGATCTAATCAACATCTGTACCATTTTCACTCAATAAATTCTTGGTAAAAGCAGTAACTTTTTTTTTCCTTTACAATTTATTTTGCTGTATTTTTTTTCTTTTTAGAGCAAATGACTTCTACTCCTACACTGAATTTTACAGTGTTAACTATTTTCACATCTCTTTGAACAATAACCCCAGAATGGATATTCAAGCTCTGACTTAAATATGAACATTTTTTTCTATTATGAACATGAATTGAAATTTAATTTTATGTAATAAAGTATGGTGTTTACAATCTGAAATTTTCCTTGAGAACAGTTATAAAATCACAATCACTTCTATATTGTTGATTGCATGACTCATCATAGATTTTGATTATTGTAGCTGTATCTGTACAGTTATCAATTATAACTAGGGAAAATGACTATAAATTTATCTGACTAATACACTTAAGAAAATATATTCATTATATTGAAATAGCTAATCATCTAGGGTGATATCGACTGCGAACAGTCAAGTTTACTCAACAATCCAACCACTTCATGCTTAAAGATTTATTTTCAAATGGAAAGCGTTGTGTATTCCATATTGCGTAGGCGAATAATTGGCTCAGTTTTCAACTAATTTCAGTTTTTCACAGTTTAAGTTTGAGATCAATATTCCTCTCTGTGCTTTGTCAATCTACAATGTGTATCAGGACAACACAGTCTCAAATCATAAATATGATTTCCAGAGACAGTCAGTTGACACCTCATGCCACTTTTTATACATAAAGCATATGTCCAAATGACTTTCTCTTTATGTATCTTATTTTCCTACCAGAATTATGGGATCAAGGTCATTCCCTGGATACTTACTATGGACACTAAACCATTAAAATAAAATGTGTATCTTAAAGAAGTCACCCTCATTCATCCTTCTTTAGCTCCATAGTTCAAGCAGTGATCTAAATAGCCCTATAAAATTAAATTTTTATTTAGTGTTGATGAAATATTTATTTATTAAAAATGTAGTCATCTGCAATCAAATATTTCTTTCAGTCTTTATATTTGGATTCTGCTGATAGTTACTGGAAGCTGTTTGGGGACTGGAACACTCAGCACTATTGTATTGTGATCAATAATTAAATTTAGTGCTGACATGCATCTAGTTTATGCAGCCGTCTCTGACAATCCCATCTTGCAAAATTAATCCTTTCCAATTTATTTAATAGGGGACATGGACAATAAAATAATTCAGATGAGTACCAATGCAGGATTATTTCTGGTCAATATTACTTTATTATAAATTGGGTCCACATACTCATTAGTAAATTAACTGTCAAATCTGAAAACAGCCTTTTTTTGTTTAAAGGTAATTATTGGTGCTGAAGACAAGAAGGCACTTAACCTTGCTGCACAGTTGTCCTTACCACAGTGTTTTTTATTCCAGGCTATAACTAACCCATCAAAGCTGCAGAGGGAAAATAATTAGTGATATTAAATGGATGAATTTTAACTATTACAAGACTGTAGCTGCTTAGATAAAGAGCCTATGACTACATAATCATAAGGTTTTTTATAATGGTTTGAAGTCTGGGTTCATTTTGGAAATATTTTAGCTTCTATTAATTGAAAATTCCACTGGCAACAAATGAAACATTGGTATCAAAAGAATACTGTTTTCAAAAACACAGGCTAAATGGGGTTGATTTCTTTTTTTCTTCATAGAAAATTACATTCAAAACTGTTCCTAATTTTCAGTGATGTTAGATAATTTATATGTTATTTCTAATAATTGCAGAAAAATAAACTTAAATATGAATTTTAGAAAAATAAGCTTGCATATTTCATGATTTGTCAAGTTTCTTGCTTTGTACCATATCACATAACCATTAACTTCTTGAGTCTTCTAATCATTTTAAATAAATATTTTACACAGATGCATTAAACTGTTAAATATTCTTATTTTGCTTGATGATCTGCACACAGATTCGGAAGTCTCTTTAGCACACACACTCCGTTGCACCAATGCACAGAAGTATAATCCATACAGCTAGCTATTGCTATGTTGTCTTTCTCCAGGCTGTACAAATGCACAGTATACCACATCCACAGAATGACTGGAATACATTCACATTATACATTTTTCTGTGTTAGTCAAGTCAGAGGTATTATTTTTTTCAGTGCTTGTGCCAAATACAAATTTGATGGAAAGTGCTGAGTCTTACTGTATCGATCGCAGCTACACCTATCAAAGAATTGAAGAGTGGAGAGAAAGTGGCATATATTCATTCTATTGATGTTGTATGCCATCAATAATCTGCACCGTAAGATGTCCCCAAATCACATTTGTTAACTATTTCATCTTTTTATTACACTGTGCAGAATTCACAAAGAATGCCAGTGTGCTGCCTGTGTTGTAAAAATATACTATCTTTACATTTTAGTAGCTGAACTTGTGTTACACGAGAGAGAACAGGAACTAGATGATAAATAATAAAAATCCAGCTTGTTAATAATACACTATCGACTGAAATAAAGTGATTCGCTTATTCAGCTTAGCCATAGAGTCTCAAAAATAACCCCAGAGGAGAAATGTCTTCTAGGTATTAAAATATATTTTCATAACTGAATGGTGCTATAAAACAGTTTCATAATTCTGCTCCTACTTATAATAATGGCATAGATGAAGTCTTTGAGAAATATCACAATTTTTATTTCAGTGACCTGTGCAGAATATTCCTGAGTATCCAAAGGCTTAGGAAATTCTGTGTTATTTATTCCTGAAAGGTAAAAGTACACATTAGCAAGTAATTCTTCTCAACTTTGGATTTCCTTTTCCGCCCCTCATTTGAGAATTTCATGTATGCATAATGATGTGTTTTGATTTTTCTTGTCACTGCTCTGGTCCCTAGAAAGAGGGAGGAAGAGCCTAAGTCCAGGCTACCTCTTTGGGAAATTGTTTAGATGTTACTCTTATTACTGATGTATTCTGAACTTGTTGACTTTTTGTGTGAATGCAAATCAGCTTCCATGAAACCTCCTTTCTTATGACTCTTATTTTTAACCCCATCAGAGCTCATTCTTTTATGAGGATGAGAAAAACTCACCCACATACTGGGCCCCAATTCATTTTTTGGGACTGGAAATTTGACTCAGTAGCTAAGAGTGCTTGTTCTTGCAGAGGACCAAGGTACAGTTCCCAGCACCCATGTCAACTCACACTGTAATGACTGCTGAGAAGTCAAGAACAATGGCACTGGGTTTTGATTCTACTGCACGTACTGGCTTTGTGGGAGCCTAGGCTGTTTGGATGTTCACCTTACTAGACCTGGATGGAGGTGGGAGGTCCTTGGACTACCCACAGGGCAAGGAACACTGACTGATCTTAGGGCTGATGAGAGAGGGGGAGTAGATTGGGGGAGGGGGAGGGAAATGGGAGGCAGGGGCAGGGAGGAGGCAGAAATCTTTAATAAATAAATAAATAATAAAAAAATAAAAAAGTTCTTATCTGAACAGAGCCAAGAAAAAAAAAACACAACTTAAGGGACTCCAACTACCTCTTCTGGCCTCCTTCGATGCCTGTAAGACAGGAATACATATGCATACACTCAGGTACACACACAAATACACAACTTAAAAATTATCTGTGAAATATAAAAATTTTAATCAACATTCATCCTATTATGGTAGTGATATTTCAGGTATTTCTGAAAATCAGTGAAACATCTCACTTGTAGAATTTTTCCTGAATCAGTGTGTATAAGTAAAGATTTAGCACAAAGGAAGCCTAAGAGTCTGTTACAGACTGTCTCCTGCATTGTTTAACACGTTAGGCGGCTTGGGATAGGAATTTTCAGTGCCTCCCTCTAATTAGAGGGAGGATGTCAATGAATCTGGAAAAATGTGTAAAGCAATGGGTATATACAGCCTGGAGTGGAGGAACTCTTAAAATGAGTCATGCATTACTGGTAGCCAGTGTTGATCTCCTTTGTTTAGTTTTTCATCAGGAGGATCCCGAGGTGACAAGAATTAGCTTGTTTGAGCAAATCATGAAAGTCAAGCATTTTTAGTTTAGTAATATCATAGAACAACAACAACAACAACAACAATAAAAACCCTACATTCTGAAAAAATTCAGGCACCATTCAGCTTTGAATCAAGAGCATGGCTACTGCCACATGGCAGGTACGATGCTCCCATTATTCAATGACTTCCAGCATCCTGTAGCACAAAGCATAACATTCCTAGGTGAAGGAGTGTTTCCCATTTAAATCCTGCTCATTTCTCTCTTGAAAACGATGCCCTTATGCACCTCCCCACAGCTACTCTACCTTCCTATCAGTCTACTGCCTGCCCCACCCTGTCAGCATCACACCAGGCTCACTCTCACCTCAAGACTCTGAACAGATAGCTTTGCTTTTGCTCAAGGCTTGGTTCTCATCACTCACATTTTGCGCTATTCATTTCCCATAACACCTTCTGTATGAAATGTAAGCTAACTATCATGTATATTTTTATCGACAATGTAGTAGATACAATTTTCATCTTTCTACCAAATATGAGTTCTATGAGATATATATATTTCCAGTGATATGCTGGTAACTAGTAGAGAAAGCCTTGGTTGGTAGCCGAGTAGTTGCTGTAAAGTCAATATTCGATTGTGCTTGCAGAATTTTTGAAATATACCATGAACTCCTGCAGACTGGTCTAAGCTGGATGGCATCCATCTATGTGCACATTTCTTCTCACACTTCCCTGTCATTCCTTTCTTATCTGCTGAACAGATACTGTTGTGGGATAATGTTCTTGTACACTGTAAAGATTTTTCACTTGTGTTAGTTTAATAAAATGCTGATTGGCCAGCAGCCAGGCAGGAAGTATAGGTGGAGCGACCAGACTAAGAGAATTCTGTGAAGAGGAAAGTCAGGGTGAGTCACCAGCCAGACGCAGAGGAAGCAAGATGGGAATGCCTTACTGAATAAAGGGACCAAGTCACGCGACTAAATGTAGACAAGAATTATGGGTTAATTGAAGTTGTAAGAGATATTTAATGATAATCCTGAGCTAATAGGCCAAGCAGTTTATTATTAATATAAGCCCCTGTGTGTTTCTTTGGGACTGAATAGCTGCAGAACTGGGCAGGAGAGAAACTTCTGTCTACAAGATTCTTTTTTTTTCTTTCTTTCATTAGGTTTTATTTCTGTTTCAAGACCTTTTCAAATGTTCAGATTATAAAAGCAACTCATATTCTTTCATGGAAAACGGAGAGTCAAAAATTACCAAGTGGAGTCTTCCTCATACTCCTGCTGACTTCTGCTTCCAATGTTTGTGACTCACAACCAAGACAATATTGGGAGGGATTCGGACACAGCACCCACCATCTCCTATTGTTCCACCATCACAAATGTGTTTCTATCAGTCGTTTGTATCTGGAGAGTAGGGTGAGCCTTTGACCTTTTCCTAGCCCCCTAACACCATGTACAACATAAGGAAATGGCAGATAAATATTTGGCAATGAGAACAAACCTACGAGATTTGGAAGTTAGATTATGCCAATTGTGGCGGTCTTTTCAGAACTATTGCAGAGTGACCAGTAGCCAGTCTGCTTCAATTCCTTCTGCATCATAAAAAGTACAGTTATAATAATACTGGCATTTAGCTGTCTTATTGGCTCTCATTAGTGGAAAATCTTGTCTGAGAACAGTGTTTAAGTACCGTTGATAAAGTGGGTTCAGAACCTGGATGTGCATTGAACGTATGGGACCTTACACTGGCTAAAGTGTTTATGGGAGGTTGCTGAATGAGGTATCTCATTATACAGAAATGCCGCACATCGCAATTACTGACTGCATATTGTACAAAGGACATAAGTGATTAGGTATACATAATTTGAAGACTCAATTTACAGACGATAATGCCAGCAAAGAAGAAAAGGGAAGATTCAGTTGAAGCACAAGGACTGGATTTGAATCAGTTGTGATCATCTCCGGCAGGTTCGTCCTTTATCCCCCTCAGCTGTGGGCTTCATTACCTCGGCTCTGCAAAGGTGAGAAGTTCTGCCATAAAGTGTTAATAAAAGTGTTATTCCTTTGGGTTTAAAAATATACTCATTAGCTCTCGCCACATGCCTGAAACTGTCAGAAGCATTTAATAAGCATTAACTCATTTAATCTGTTGTACAACCCTTTGAGCCGTGAGCAGTTTTTTATCAGAGTCAATTTACAGACCAGGAAACTTCAGCCTAATGTAACGTTCCCAGGGTCACATAGTCCCAAGTCACTGGGCCCTTTGAAACCAATATTTCCTGCTTTCTGGCCCACCAAAGATTATTTCTGTAAAACTGTTTTATAAAATGTAAAGAGCTTTTAAAATGAGCAGTATAGTTATTACAAATTAATTTTTCAGCATCAGTGTTTGGTTCTCCTTATTTTTTTCCCAGCTAATAGGCTGTAGGGCCAAACTTGAAAATAACCCTAGCTACTATGATTTAATATTTTGTGACAATATTGTTGTTATTACAAATAATAAAATGTTATGTGAAAAGCAGAATTTATCTTTGCCCAGAAATAAAGGGCAGAGGGTAACCAAGGGTCAGTGTGGAGAAAGTCCAAACTGATTCATAACCCTGTAATAATATTATGCTCTCAAGCTCTTGACCAAGCCTGGGTTGGGAAATTGTTTGATAGTTTCAAAAGCTTTCTACTTCCAAATTCCATCTGTATGTAAACAAAAGTGAAGCAGGCAGGTATTAATTATGGAACATGTTAAAAAGCTTGTCCCTGATTTCCTGGTTATCTTGTGTTGGGTTTGAAAGTCTTGGGAAATTATTGAAATAGATATTTGATATTTAAGGAAATATCAAATTTAGTGAAATGGGTATTTAAGATATATAGGTCAGAGAGGCATGAGCATTGTCTTAGGAAGGTTTGTGGCAGTCGGGTGCTGATGACAGTCCGGAAGAGAAAGGGATTGTCTTCATTAATGTAGCCAGTAGCCAGCTGCTCCTGTACAGCAGATAGCTTCACAACCATGTCCCACTTAATATCACAAACAAAGATGGAAACAGAATAAAAAGATCTGAAAGTGACAAGGGGAATTTCTGAGAAGAAGCAGAGTGATAGAAGACATTAGAGGACGGAGAGATGAGAGTGACCAGACTCTATTAAATACATGCATAGATGTGTCAAGGAATAAAAAAATAAGAAATAGTCTTCTTAATGATTTAATATGATCTGACAACAAGGTTTTATACAGGAGGAAAAATCAGACAAGCTGGTAGGACTTATAAGAATGTCAAGGTAAACTCTAAGATGGCAAAAGTATTCTCTATTAACAAATTCAAGGCAAGACTTTTAAGAGTAATCAATATTATAATTACAGGACTCTGAATCCTAATGATCCTCAAGACTTATTAAAATTCTGACTTGGATATGGTGATATCAACCTATAATCCCATTGCCTGAGAGGTTGAGGTTGGAGGATTGGGAGTTCTAGGCCAACCTGGACTTCTTAGTGAGTTCTAGGCCAATCGGGTCTATAGAGAGAAATCCTTTCTCAAAATGAAGAAATTAGCAAACAAGAATTATAAACATATTAATCAAATGAAATATCCTGCTTTGATTAAAAAAGTACACTGGAACATTGGTTGTAATAAAGAAGGACATTGCAAAAAGAAATATCCTGCTTATAAGAGCCTGATAAAAAGTACTTTATCAGTTGAAGTAGTACTAGAAACTGCAACAAAATGTCAAGAGAGAGGCTGGTAAGGCTCAGCTAAGAATAGCTAGAATCATCTTCAACATCAGCTGGGACAGAGGATAAGGAGGAGTTCACCTCCTTGAAATTTGAGAGGAATAAGTCTTAAGAAGGTAAAAGAACACATTAACTATTGCTTGTGAGGAAAGTTAAGGTGTTCATCACTTTGGTAGTGAAAATTAAAATAAGCAGAAAGTAAGTTTTGATCAATCTGTAAATATAAGGTATAATTTAGATTGCTACAGTAGATGAAAGCATAGAGAATACATTTTTGATATTTGCAAGTCATACTCAAGGGCTGGAGAGATGGCTCAGCAGGTAAGAACACTTGTTCTTCTTCCAGAGGATCTGAGCATTGTTCCCAGTACTCAGGTCCAGCACACACACACACACACACACACACACACACACACACACACACCTGTCACTCCAATAGGGCATCTGACAGCTCGGGCTTCAGTGAGCACCTCCCTTAATGTGCAATACCATCCACACAAACACAAACACACATACATTAAAAAAAAAAAAACAAAGATAAAAGTAAAATTCTAAAACAAAGAAATCATGCTAGAACGAACAAACAACAACAACAAACCAAAACCAAAAATCAAACAAAAGACTCAACTCTGGAGTTATTCTATCTTACCTGTTGAAATGGATTTCCATTACACTTTTGCCTTTTGATGTACTGCATGTGGTCTTTGTTGATTAAATAAACAAATGAAATTTCATTTCAATAAGTGAAACTGGATCTTTATGATTATAAATTATAGTTGGCATTATGAGGGGGCAGGGATGTTCTTGAATTGTGAGATAGGCAGAATTAATGTTCATAAGTTAGTACTGAAAGCATCTGAATGAGACAATAGTATCTTAAGGAGGAGAACCACAATGACTTTGGGGGTTAGAAGAATTTTTTTTTTCATTATTTGAATGCCTCTCACATATTTGGCCATGAGTTAGTACATCCTTTGCTTGAGCATCTACTTCCAGTTTCTGGAGATAAGTTAATTAGGAAGGGGAAATGGAAGCCTTGTAAAAATGCCTATCTAAATATTTGAACCAGAGCAAATACTCCATGAAAGTAGCTGGAAAGAGACTAAGATAAAACCCTTGGGCACCCCGAGTCTGTAAAGGTTTTCAGAGACAGTGTCTTCAGGATTGTCTAGATTGACGACAGCATTTCATAGGCAAGTAAAATATAGATCAGAGGAATGAGCAGTTTGTGCTTGCCACCCAGTGACAGTGATGACACTGGCTGTCTGCAGAAGAATCAAATCTCTCTGAACCCCTTGATGGCTACAGATGTGCCTCCAACTTAGAAACTATTTAACAGAAATGATTTTTATGAATCTGTATGTTTTTAGAAATCTTGTCATTCTTTGATTATGTAAAATGTTCCAGGTACATTTTTTACATATGACTTCCTCTGATCATTATAACAACCCATTGAGGCAGCTGTGGCTCATATTTCTCCCCATTTTACAGATGAGGAGAAGGTCAGAGCATTGAATGATTTCCTCAAAAAAATTTTTTTTCTTTAAATCTGGTTGACTCAGATCATTCTTTTAGCTCATGTTCTACACTATTAGAAAGAAATTAAAAAAAAAAAGAAGACCATCTAGGGGAAATGTTTTATCAGAACTATTCACTCAACTAATAGTAGCAACTCAAAATAGCTGATGCAGACATTTTCTGTTAGACAGGATGCTCAGTTTCCATTTTATTGCAGTGTAATGGAAGTATCTGAGCAGCAACCAGGACATTACTGCCATCTGCCTCTTTCCCTACTCTATAAAGTGTGGATAATTATACTTCAACAAGATGTTTAGAAACTTAATTAATATTATTGGTTAGGGATCTTTAGATTAATGGCCCAATTTTGTTCATAATAAACACATCTGGACCTGTCCACAGCCTCCTCTGTTTCTTATAAGAAGGAATCATATTCACAATCATATCAACTTCTTCCTACTTACCACGTCACCTAATATCTGCTTTTGTAATGATTATGTATAAACATATGGGTAAGGTAGTGGTAATTCTAATACACAAATCCTGTCTTCAAAGAGCTTGTTATTTAGGGAGCAGGGAACTTTTATTGCATATTAAATAACAATTGAACACATTCAGATAACTGCAGCCATAAATGAAATGTGTGCTGTTAACACGAAACCAGCACAACATCTGCTTGGCTGAGGGAAGGCATGTTTTCATTCCCAGAATTAACAGTTAAATTGCTATGTTGTTAAATAACTACAATACCGTATTATGAAAGAGTGAGAGAAAGCAAACATTTAACTTTAGATTGTTTTACTTTGCTGATGGCATTTAATATATTTGGACAGGAGTCAAAGTTGGGAAATAAGACACCAAGGAAAGGACATTTATTGTAAAGACAGTAATATATTAGCCAATGAGATTTTATTGCCAGTGTGGTTCGGGTGGTTGAGAATGGCTTTTCTCTGGGTTAGGCACTCAGATAGGGAGGGGGAGAAGAGTGGGGGAAGGGGGAGGAAAATGGGAGGCGGGGAGGAGGCGGAAATTTTTTCAATAAAAAAAAAAGATGTTATCCCAGGCTTTTGAGAACTCAAGAACAATGGCAATGGGTTTTTGATCCTACTGCACGTACTGGCTTTGTGGTAGCCTAGGCAGTTTGGATGCTCACCTTACTAGACCTGGATGGAGGTGGGTGGTCCTTGGACTTCCCACAGGGCAGGGAACCCGGATTGCTCTTTGGGCTGACAATGGAGGGGGACTTGATTGGGGGCGGGGGAGGGAAATGGGAGGCGGTGGCGGGGAAGAGACAGAAATCTTTAATAAATAAATAAATTAAAAAAAGATGTTAGCAATTGGATAAAGAAATTTTATATATATAGCCATAAGAAATCTTTAATAGATCCTGTGAATATATAGTCTTAAATATTTGTTTTCCTAACTTTTAAAATAAATTCAGTGTTGAGTAATTTTCTACAAATTAGTTAGTAAATTTTGCACTATAACACTAATTTGAGATCTTATTTACAATGGTAAAACCTGAAAAAATAATTTGTTCAATTAACCCAATTCTGCTATCTTTGGGACAAAATAACAACCTAGATTATGCATTTAATTCTGCAATCTTAAAGGTGGCATTTAGGCCTTATACCAAGACCTTCATTTAGTACCATTGTCTTCTCACTAATTCAAAGAAGTAACATAATTTGAAGATCATGATCTCTTGTGCATTGCTGCCAAATTACATCTCTTAGTTGGCAACCATTGTGCTCATCGTCTCCAACATGAAAATATGTGCTATTAATTAGATCATTGCATCAACTTTCATTTTGAGAAAGAAAATGATCGCTCAAGAATACTTCTCAGTGGAAACAGTTACAGTGGGACAGCTCTGTTTTTGAGGGAAAAGATGAACAGCCTCACCTCACTCTACATAGGTAGATGTTTATCCCCTAACATATTCTATATGTAATCAAGTTAACAATGAAGATCTACTGTTACAAGGCAATCCTTGCCAACTTTATAATCAGATAAATCACTTTAATCCATAACATTTCACCACTAGCCCACTAAAAGTGGTATAGCTAGTTCAAAAATGTAATTATTTTATTTCCAAAAGTCCTCTAAATCTAAACATTTTAAATATTAATCAAAAGCTCAAGTTGCAGAAATTCTATGGATACTCAAGCAATCTCTTTACTATGAACTTTGATAAAATAATAATAATACCCGGGTGGTGGTGGCACACACCTTTAATCCCAGCACTCAGGAGGCACAGGCAGGTGGATCTCTGTGAGTTCAAGGCCAGCCTGGTCTAGAAAAGCTAATTCCAGGACAGGCTCCAAAGCTAGAGAGAAAACCTGTCTCAAAAAACTAATAATAATAATAATAATAATTCCCATGTTGCATATGATGAGGCTGAACAAGCATTCTCATTCCAAAAGGATATCAAAAGACTGTATCATTGCAAGACCCTGAACCCAACAAGCTAAATACCAAATCCTGCAACACCAGATTAGATTTCTAAGGCTTTTGGTGGCTCCAATATCTTTTTCTAGGCTCCATATCCTTTTGTTCTACCTTTCAAGGTCAGCCACCATTGGTACCAATAGCCTCTCTGTTGGGACAGCTCTACTCCATGCATGAAGCTTTCCGTGGTAGACATCTATCTATATCTATACCTAGGCCTCACCTATTCAGCTTCACTTACTCAGTGGCCTCTGTGAGCCCCTATGAAGGAAGCCTAAGCTTGTTACATTCTGAGTGGCCTCAGCAGCTTTCTAGGACCTTAGAGCAAGCCTCTAGAAACCTCTCGTTCTGCAGCTTTCCAGCCTGCAATACGAGAGCCACGTGGACAATGGTACCAATCTCTGCTGCCAATTTTTCAAGTATCTGGCCCTTATCCTTTCACAACAAATGCAGCAGATCCTTTTGCCTGAACCCAAGAAACCATTTTTCTAAATAGTTGTTTGTCAGTAGGAGACCCTTGGGGCAGAACTTTCAGTTTAGCCTCAAGTCAGGCTATATTTTTTTCACAGGAATCTGCATGATTACAAGATAGACCCTAGGTTGGGGTTTTGCTATTGCACAACAGGACAAACTATGCAATTTTCTCCTTATTGACATTAGTGTTGTTAGCAAACACAGTCATTTTGTCTAGACCTGCTGTGATGGTTATCCTTGGTCGTCAACTTGACTACACCTGGAATTAACTAAAACCCAAGCAGCTGGGCACACCTGTGAGGAATGTTTATTAATTAAATCATTTGAATTGGGAAGACCAAACTTAAATCTGTTTTCTGTGTGTGCGCCTATCTGTGTAAAGAAGGCTTATTGGGAAATCAAACTGCTGTGACAAATGGCAGAAAGAGCCTTGCCATTTTTTGTTTGTTTACCTCTTATTGAAAATATATTTTTCTCACTTAACTTTCTGATAATAATTTTCCCTCCCTCTATTCTTCCCAGTGCATCCCCACTTTACTTGTTATATTGATCCACTTCCTTTCCGTCTCTTATTAGAAAAAAAAAACATGTTTCCAAGGGACAATAATAAAAATACAATATAATAAGATAAAGCAAATACTAATGCATCAAAATTGGACAAAACAAACAGAAGTAAAAGGGCCCAAGATGAGGCTCAGGAATCAAAGACCCACTCATTCACACAGTTAGTAATACTCTCATTAAAGACATTCTTTTTGCATTGATTTTACCTTTTACAAAAGTTGGTGCCTTAGGAAGATTGAATCTTGCCCTTGGGTTCCCTTCATACTACCACAATGAGAAACAAGTGTTTCTCTTTACTGAGGCATATCTCTTCAACAGTTACCACTGCTTTATCTGCAACTGTCTTGTCTACATCTGAAACTCACACTTTTCTATGCCATATACTTTTGTCTTTCTGTTCCTCTCATTGTTCTCTTTCAGTCTGAACCCAAATAAGAATAATGAGCAATAATCATACCTCCACCTGAATGTTATATACCCTTGACATTTCCTTTAGTAAGCAACTTTTTTATTTAAGTAATATAATATTTAGGATAGATACTTGAGAATTTTATACATATATGTTGGTCATATTTACACACACACACACACCACTTTTCCTAGATTCACCCCTTCCTCCTGCCTCCTAACTTCATGTCTTTTTTTTTCTCAACTACACTATTCTTCAGCAGATGTCCTGAGCCTTTGACAACCTTTCTGCCCCTTCAATCACAGTCTTCCCTGAGAGTTACATGTGGGAATTGTGATGTAAATATATTATTTTGGACCAATGCAAGACTGAAGACCAACAGTGAAAGCATCAAATCTTATGACTCCTCAAGGTAGTCTAAGAGTTCTTGGCTGCACAGTTTGGATTTCTTCTTCATTTCAAAGGCCTAAAACTGCACAGTCAAATTTATCATAGCACTGGTCCCACCAAATGTAGCAATTATTTTTTAGGTATTTTTTATTTTTACCATGGCTACAACCAAATACATGAGAAATAGAGCCGGGTGGAACAAAGGGTTTATTACTCCTCGTGTTCTCAGGGTATAGCCTAGGAAAAACATGGTAGTGAGGTGAAGCTGCTGAACAAGCTGTTGCATATAATCATGGCGTCAAGTTTGTTCTAACTCCTTTCAAGTCGATAGTGAAGATAAACCAAGTCATGTACCCTATAGTACATAGAAGTGAATAGTATCATCTAAGAATAATTCCAAATTTAAGGGAGTTGTATATCTTCTCAGTAATTCCGGAGTTAAGAATTATTCAAGAACTGTACTTGTTGTTTTATCTGTAATGGGAAGACCAATAGAAGATGAGATCATCAGAAACCAATCCTCATCCATTATGGAATTTGTCAAATATGCTTCTCCTAATTTTATCCATAGACTATTTCTGTTGTTCCAAAAAGTGTGAGTTTCTTTAGACTTTGTGAAAGGGTTAAACCACAGCCATTAAAATTTTAAAATAAGAACTGTGGCCAAATTCCAAACTAATAAAAAAAATTGCATGTCCAGCATGATTTTAAGTAGTTCTATAGTAGCAAGAAGGAATTTTAATTATGACAGTTTTAATATATTTGATATCCAATCATTTGTGTCCTCTTTTAATATTGGCACAGAGACATACTTTCAAGTAAGCATGGTATGATCTTTCATTTCTGAAATCTGAATTTTTTTCTTTAAAACAAGAGATGAATATTGAGTATTTGGAATTTCCCAAGATGCTCTATTAATTGTATGTCCTGACATTATATAATTGTTGATGTAGAAAAGGCTTAAAATTTTCATGTACTTGAGCTACCTATTTTAAGTTAAACCATGATCTTCCACATGTCTATATTGAAGCTAAGGAAGCAATAAATCTAAGAAAATAACAGAAGTTATAAATCATAGGAACTTTTATTAATATTTTCCATCTAGTGAATGCCAGTGTTTAGTAAAATTTATCTCTATTGCCTCAACTCTTACTTTCCTGTCTAGTCTTCAGTGCTTTTTTTTTTTTTGCATATGTTCAAATACCTCTGCTCTATGGCTCTAGGCTGTTCTTGCCTACTGGCTCTTGGGTCTCATAGGGCTTCAATATGCCTTTTGATTAGAGACAGAGAAAGGAGGAAGAGAGAAAATGGGAGCAAAAGAAACAGAGTCAGAAGAGCTATTCATGTCTTCTACTTTAAATCCATTATTAAATAGTCATAAATATTTGGAATCTATACCATAGATATTTTACTTTCTTTTTATTTTATTGTCCTATGTAAGGTTATATGAAGGAAAAGTTATTACTATAATTAATAATTAAAGTCCTAGGAATATTTTATAGCATGGTAGGGGATTAGAAATCACCTCATATATTTTTGCAAGCTTATATAATTTTTGTTATTCACTGAAACAAATAATAAAAGTGGCAGTACTTCAAAATCATATTAAATGCTTATCTATTAGATTATATGTGAAATTACATTGTCATAGTTTATACACTGGTTAGTTGGTTCTATAGCATAAAATCAATTTAATAAAGTCTTAGAAAGCACCTTTTAATTCTGACAAGTTTCCTATCAACCTCACTTTACATAATTTTTCCTCAAATACCTATACTCAGGGGCTCACATTTAATCTTGTTTTTTAACCCCATATCTGCAGAGAAACTTTTCTAATGTCCTGGTATGGCTTTGGTAAGACATAAAGAAAGAGAAAACATATAAACTTTATTATTGAAAGAGTTACTGACAAATTCCACACAAATAAGAATATAAGATGAGTAGGGAAAATAAGAACACATACAACATCACAAAGAATAAAACTAAACCAGTAAAATCGAGGGAACCTACACAGTAAGACTTGTACAAACAAATATTGATGAAGCAGAAGAAAATGACCTAAAAAATAACTTTAGGAGAATGTTTGAGACTCTTAAAGAGGAAATAATAAATTTCCTCAAAAAAATTGAGGAAAAGAGAAACAAAAAATTGGAAGACATCAGCAAATCTCTTAAAGAAAAACAAAAATAAAGCAATCAAACATATGAAAGAAACTATTTAAGACTTGAAAACTGAAATAGAGAAAATAAAGAAAACATAAGCTGAGGGAATTATAGAAACAGATATTATGAGAAAATGATCAGGAACATCAAATGCAAACATAAACAGCAGAATACAAGAAATGGAAGAGAGAATCTCAAGACATGAAGATACAGTAGAGGAAATAGACTCATCTGTCAAAGAAAACATTAAATCTAACAAAAGCTTAACATATCATATCCAGGAAATATGGGACACCATGAAAAGATCAAACCTAAGAATAATAGGTATAGATGAAGGAGGAGGTCATATTTCAAAAACCTGTACTCCACAAAATTGGAAAACTTAAAGGAAATGGACAACTTTCTGGATAAATATCACTTACCAAAATTAAATCATGACCAGATAAGCAAATTAAATACACCTGTAACTGCTGAAGAAATAGAAACACTCATCAAAAGTCTCCTAATCAGCCAGGTGGTGGTGGTGCATGCCTTTAATCCCAGCACTCAGGAAACAGAGGCAGGCAGATCTCTGTGAGTTCCAGGACAGTCTTGTCTACAAGAGCTAGTTCCAGTACAGACTCCAAAGCCACAGGGAAGCCCTGTCTCGAAAAAACAAAAAAGTAAAAGAAAAAAAAAAGTCTCCCAACCAAAAAAAGCCCAGGACCAGATGGTTTCAGCTCAGAGTTCTACAAGATTTTCAAAGAAGAATTAATACCAACACTCCTCAAGATGTTCCACACAATAGAAACAGACCAATCTGGTAAATAAATATTAAGTTGGTTTTGTTAATATTTCAATGCCATCATTCTTTGTTATTTTATATTTGCTCTTAGTCCAAAGTCTTTTAAACAAATGCTCAAGTGTTGACCTTCCTCTCTTCCTCCTTACAGCTTTATTTTGAGATAGAATCTTATTGAAGCTGGAGCTCACTATTGTTCATGAGTGAGATTGGTCTGTAATCTCCTTCTTAGTAATGTCTTTATGTGGTTTGGGTATCAGGATAATTGTAGCCTCATAAAAAGACTTTGGCAATGTTCCACAGGTTTTTGTGGCCCTTTTAGGAAAAATACCCAATCAGTACACGAGAGTCAAACTAATTCTCAGTAGATTTTTATGCATAAAACACGTCTTTCTAGAAATTACATTATTTCTATAGAGAAAGCAAAAATTCCCATTTAATCAAGGTGGTATCTTCATTAACACACCTCATAGAAATTGTATATGCATGCCAGAGAGAGAATAGAGAAAGTTGTTATATTTATATATCTACTTAAATAAATATATAATCAATATATATTTGATATATATCAAAATAAATCAATATATTCATTCATGTTTGAAAAAGTATCAAATTTTTCACAACTTGAACCAATACTAATTATTACTACTTGAATAAAAATATGAGAAACCTACAAACATTTTTAAACCAATAAGCAAAAACTTTAGCATTGGAGTGCAATGCTTAAAAAACTTCAATGTTTTCTACCGTTTGATATATTGTAATTTAACACATCTCTCCGATCAAATATTTGCTGCTTTTTCGAGTTTTTTTTTTCTCATTGGTAATTTCTGAGTGGGTTATTTAGCTTGCAAATAACTAGAAGGTTTTCAGCTAAAGTTCTGTGCTTGGCTTTCAATTTAATGCCACTCAGTAGGGATGTGTGTTGCTGGATTCTAGTCTTTTCACAGTTGTTTGAACTACGTGACAGCTTCCACTCTGCCTCCCAAGTGCTAGGATTAAAGTCATATGCCCTCACTGCTGGCTCTTCATTTTATTTTTAAAGACAATTAAAAGTTACAGACTGTATTGGCATTTTGTTAGTGATTGATGTGAAAGGAGCCAGCCCATCATAGAGGTGAGACCATCCCTCGACAGCTGATCCTGGGTTCTATAAGAAAGCAGGTTAAGCAAGCCATGAGGAGCAAGCCAAGAAGCAGCCCTCCTCCATGTTTTTTTTTTTTATTTTTTTTAATAAGCTCCTGCTCTAGGTTCCTGCATAATTTGAGTTCCTGTCCTTGGTTTACCTCAAGTACTGTGATCCAGGATATGCAAGCCAAATAAATCCATCCTTCCCTAAGTTGCTTTGGTTACGATGTTTCATCACAGCAATAGAAACCCTGACTAAGACACCAGGCAAGTCTTCGTGGTCATAGGCCTAAGCAACAGAGTCAACCGATCACTCACTAAGTGAGGTGTCTGTGGTGAGATTAAACAAAACCTCCCTCATTTAAAAAAATTTTCTCGCTCATTTGTCACAGTGATGAAAAGCTGACTAACACAGCCTCCCTACTGTGAAGTATTTTAAAGATTTCTTCAGTAATCATGGAAATGCCAAATAATTTAATTGTAGAACAATGATTTATCTTATCCTCGGTAATACGGTGATATAGCTTCCAACATAGAAATACGAGCTTTTGATGCAAAAGAAGACTAGCCAGGAGGTATTCCAAGAGTCAAGAGTGCTTACAAGGTATTTATTTCAATAATAGAAAGGTCTACAGTTTCATGGCAAAATATACCACATAGGAGGCCAAGGCATACACAAGAGTGGTCATTTAATCTGAGTTTTCTGCTATTGCTGTGGAGTCTCTGCCACTGGATGACTTACATCTGTGGGAGTACTGATAAAAGCCACATTAAGCAATCTTCATGAGAGTCTTTTCTTTATTTTTTGGGTAGCAGTAAGAAATAGTTTGTTCATTCAGAAATACTATGTTTTTCATTCATGTGAGACCAGCTACCTGTACACAAATTATATATCAGAATGTCAGCAAGTTCTGAGTCTCATAAGAATATTAACTTTGGAGGATGTATCGTCAATGCCTGATGCATGTAACATATAACATATTCGCCATTATTTTATTCATGATGATGTCCTTGTTTGTAATTTCCTATGTGACGCCTAAGAGAAATGTAAGACAAACCCAAAAACCATCCAGGCTGCAGCCATCCTGTAGGCATTAGTCATGGTTAGACACTTCAATAAATTGCCATTGATTTTGCCACAACCACTTTAAACAATGTAAACATTCTTTTCTCTATGAGCACACTCATACATTTCCACTGTGTTCCAATTGCTTGAGTTTTCAGTGAATTATTTGACTAGTTTCAGTCCCAGGCAAGAGGCAGTTTTCCATGACTGGTCCTAGGTGGGACTGGCAATTGGACATTGTCTCAAGAGACCCAGTTTCTGATGTAAACAAAGTCAGTCACAGTTCAGTCTACTTTTCTAAGTGTTCTGTCTTGACTCTGCAGTTCTTATTCCCTGCAAAGTTAAGTACCATACAGTTATCATAGTACCCTTTTCCTTCAAAAAAATATCATGTTTTTGCTTTTCCTTAATAAATTCCAATGTTGCTATGTGCAGAGATTGTGCCCCAGAGTGAGTACACCATCTTCGTTCTGTGCTTTTTAATCCTCCTGAGCTTCCCTTAACCTCTTGTTTATTATTTATGTGAAAAAATTTTATTATTATTTATTTTCTCTCTGCTGTTTTTAATCATCTGGATGCTTCAGTTTGATGTTCCCAGGTAAAAGTGGGGAGTCAAATGCTGTGTTCACTGACCGCCAATCATACCTCTTAATTTCAACCCCTTGCTAGTTTTTGTCCATATTGTGCTTTGTCCTTTTATTTCCTAAGCTTCCCTTGGGTTTTGGTGAGCGCTCTGGCTCCTCCCCTTTGGGTACTAATCCCATGCACAATTTTTGACAGTAGCTTTGTTTATCCTCTCCTTTATGAATTGTCACTTAATGGTCTGATTTCTGTTTTCCAGAAATGTGAGAAATATTTTATATGTTCTTCTGCTTGATTTATACTTTGTGTTTACATATTATATTAATTACCATAAACATTTAATTCATATTATATTAATTTAGTTTTTGAGAAGTAAAGAGATACTTATGTGTTGTAAATCATAACCTGGGCATGAAAGGCACATGTTGAAGGCTGGGGATGTAGCTCTGAGGTAGAGTTCTAGTTTAGAGAGTGTGAGCCTTTGGCCTATTACTCCACAACCGCACTGCCATATTTGGGTTTCAGGCCAATGATCCTGACCTCACAAAGATAGATTATGAAGGGAGATGAGAAGGAAAAAGTCTTTGGGACTGTTTTTCACATATTGGAGAGGCATTTTGAAGGATGCCTGCTAGAGTGTCAATGGGCAGAGAAAGCACAGAGTCCAAATAGTGAAGAACCAAGGACACAACGGATTGAACATTTGGATGGAGGGAGGTTTGTTATTGCTGTCATAAGGAATTTGCAATTTATTCACACTGCCTCATCTCTCTCGCTAATTCCCCTCTCTTCTTGTGCTCCCTACGAAGGCTTCTGTGTTACATTGATGCTATGTGGTTGATCAAGGCTAATCTTCTGTTTTTCAGATCAGCCGACAAATCATATTAATTCTTTTTTTTTCTTCCAACAACACTTCACTGAATAACCAGGAGTCTTTAGCCATTTTCTAGAATTTTCTCTAGGGCCAGGAAGAATGATAAAGGGAAAAGCAAACAAACCAACAAGCCAGAAATGTCATCAGAGTCCAGTATGAGTGGTGTGTTTGATTTTTACTGTGCACTGATACAAACTAGAATCACCTCAAATGAAGAATTTACCTTGATCAGATTGGCCTCTGGTTATGGCTGTGAGAGACTGGCATGATTGATGATTTATAGGAGAGCTCCCTGTGGGCAACACTATCCCTAGGAAGTTGGGACAGGATTGTATGAGAAAGTTAGCTAAGCAAGTCAGAAAGGAACAGAAAGAGAGGAAGAGAAGAGGAGAGGAGAGTGGAGAGAAACACAAGTTACAGAAACATCACCTTACAATTTTGAAATGTGCCTTTGTGGTGTGTGAACTATCATTGTTTCCAAAGATGTTTTCCTAAGTATAACAAAAAAAGTATAAAGAGGGCATGTTTAAGAATGTTTTGATAACTGCTTTCTAAAAACCATCTCTTTTACTTAGTTAACACATAAGCAAGGCTTTTGCTTTCTTTAACAAAACCACATTGCTTTGCTACTCCAAAGTGAGCTACTCCAAGGAGTCTGCCCCCACACAGTGGCAGAGCCCTCTCTGTGGACAGAAGATCGCTATCTGCTGGATGTTTTTTTAACAGGGCTAATTAAGTTCATTCACAAATCCCCTTTATTAAAGATTTTACACAAAAATATCTCTAAACATGCAACAGGACACTATTATTGAAAAGTCTTTGTTTCTAATCACAATACCAGGGTGATAATTAAAGACAGCACAAAGTACCCCCGTGAGAGTATGGATTAGAAGCACATCTTCACTATCTGCTAAAACACTGTGAGGGTACCCAGGTGGGACCAGCGCTCCGTTAGCACACAGCCCAGACATGGGTTTTAAAAATAAAAGTCTAGAGTCTACCAATTGCAGATACTTTATGCTAAAATGTATAAATGAATCTTGTGATAAATGTAGCCCTTTTATTAATGATATTCACAGTGTATTGCATACCGATTTCCAAAGAAGCTTCCTTGGATCAACAATCTTGTCTACAACTGGCAACCAATTCCTTAAAAAAAAAAAAAAAAAAAAGCCTTGTAGAGTCTAAGCCAGTAGTCCACAAATGCTTGGAGTGCCAAGAAGTGCTAAACAGCTGTCTGGGGAAACTATTCATTGAAACATTAGCACTCCTGATTATGGGAAAATACTGCAAAGCCATTTCCAGAAAGATTAAATTTAGAAAATAAAACATATCTTAATTGGAATCTGTTATTCTATCTTATATGCCTCTATTAAAATACTCCTTTCTTTGTTTTTTTTTTTTTTTAATAAAGGAATTTTGTATTGATACCTGAGAATTTCAGCTAGGCGTTTTCTCAGATTCTCTGTGAAGTCAATTTAAAAGTGCTTTGGCGGTGCCTGTGGGTCTAGTTGGGGAATGAAGATGTAAAATTCTCACCATATTTCTCTAAATGTAGACTCTTCAAATGACGGCTGTGAGAGCAATTTATTCCAGCCAAACATACTTCCACTTATTTTTTTTTTTAACAGCGCTGTGTGCTTCAACTCATTTAACAGCTTTTTAATTCCGCAGTTATTCAGATTTAATAGAGCCGTGTCTTCATCATTTTGCATTTAGTAATAAATGGGGCCAGAATTTATGATAAATTAGACTGCAAAGGACCATATTAAAGTTATCTTAAGGGTTTCACATAAAAGAAACCAGCGCCTATTTTGTTCAGAACCGGCACCTGAAAGTTCACACGGCAAGAAGAATGTCTTACTGGGTATAAACTATGAAATCCATTTGAAAGTTAAGTTTTAATTATGCTTTTCGCTTCCCACTTACCATTGGCAGTGGCCATCCAGCTGGGGGACTAGCAACATGGATGCTTTAAACTAAGGATTCTTTCTTGTTTTAATATTGGTTTAACAAGTAGAAGAACCTTTGGGTTGAAGCTTTGATGAAAAAAAAAAATCCTTACATAACAAGGCACCAGATACAGGGGGCAACTTTTAAAAAGTTTGGTGGAGAGACAAGGCATCATGGGGTATGGGTAAAGATAAATTGGGCAGGGCCAAGTCGTGGGGGAGAGGAACGGTGCCAGCGGACAGCCCTGCCAATTACCGCTCTTATTATCCTCGCTCCCTTCCTCACTGATGCACAGGCTCAACGGCCACCGCAAAGGGATATGAAGGCTGAATTCACAGCCTTCTTCCTTCTTCTTCTTCCCATAGGCACATTCTATAAATGGGAAAAAAAAGGTCCCTTCAATAAAGTATAAAACATGGTTTGCAGCCATTACCTATACCACTTTCCAGACATGTTAACGTGTATAAACTAGCTTAATTAGGTCTTTTTCCCGGCTCATATATACTCAAAGGGCAGGCAAGCTGGGCTGGTTAGTCAAACAAGGCAGACTCTATCAGCACAGAGATCACGGGGAAACCATGTAAATGAAAGACTCTGTCCTTAAGGTTAAAAACCTTTAGGTCACTCTTGACAACTAATGAGAAACCAGGGAGAGCCTGACTACAAATATGTTCATTTGCGCTGGAAGACGTGTTTTGGTCCTGAAACAGTCAGAAATAAGATATCCGCCTCCCTAATGTAAGTAAGCAAGCCCATGTAAAGGACGACGGTGTGCAACACACATTTACTCATAAAAGCAAGACTAAACATGGCTGCGTCAGCCATTTCTGATTTTTTCTAAGGATTTCTGTGTTATTTCCTGATGACTTTCTTATATGATACGGATTTATTTAGTCAAAATTAAGCACTTGAAGACCTATTATGTGAAAAGAGGCGTCTGTTTTTCAGCGCAACACCCAGTCTGGTGTCCAGAAAATTGGTGTTGAAGCAATTCTGTTGTCACCAACCTGGAAGAGTGGGCACACTGCAAGCTGGGTTGGTCCTGAGCAATCACAAAGAACATCTGCGGGGTTGCTTAAAGAAAAGTCTAAATCCTTTTGAAAAACAGTGCCAAACTCATTAACCCTGCCTTGTGTCTCGCTGTTTCTTTTCTTTCTGTCAAAACTCATGTGTATATTAATGTATACACATGTCCCTGCACATATAACTTTGCCGCCTGCTTTTGTATGGCTTTTCCATTAATTACCATTGTCATGTTTCTTCTAGACTATACACTGAACACTTTCTATTTCCCATTATATTTGATATAAAATAATAATTGTACTAGAAATCTGGGAGTTATAATCATGAAGTTAGAGATAAAATATTTTAGGTTTCTATCTTAAAATCTGAAAAATGAGGCAGTTCTTCCTAAGGACCTTCCCAGAACAAATCTATAAAGCTATGTTTCCTAATGCTTTCTTATGTTTTGAAAGGGCAAAGTAATATTCTCTTCTTCACGCTCAGAGATTCTTTGCTTTATAGATACCTGTAAAGTGGGAAGGGGATTGGCTACTTATTAAAAAGCATCTTTTAATAGGAAGATATACTGGGATAAATATATGTATGATATGAATATATAATACACATCTATACCATTTCTATAAAAATTGCAAACATATCAAAACATTTTTAAAATTAGAAACATTTGCCATTTCTTCATCATTCCAAGAAGGAATATACTGAGTCACACATTTTTAACAGGAGATGAACCATTTTTCACTTAATAGCATGAATTTATCATTTCTTTATTCATTCATTTATTTTTATCTATTTTGGAGAAAAGGTCTAAATTACTTGACAGGTAGCTTTGAACTCAGGATTCTCCTAAATCAGAGACTCAAGGTATTTGAATTTACGGATGTTGGCCACTATGAATTTCCCAATTATCTTAAATTGCCTTAAAGTCCTAAAACTATTTATACCATGTCTCCTGCTATGAAAGTGACATTTTTTAAGAGCAACCACTGTGCATTACTTAACCTGAAAAATGGAACAGTAAGGCTTATCTAGTCATTAACTTGCCCACTGCTTTGTGCAGGGCCGCTTGCTACCTTCTTGCTGCATATGTTGCTTGTTATTTTTTTTTTCTCCTGGACTGTTTATTCTGCAAAGAGCTGTTGCAAAAGAGTTGGAAGCACTTTTTAGCACAGGCTATTCTCCAGCGCAAGTTCATGCCCTTGGTTCTCATGCTTAAGAGAAGCTCACATCGCCTGCAGCATCTGTCCTTTCGGTTCCCTTCAGGATTGTGTACACTTCTTTGTCACAGCGTCATTTCTCAAACCACAGAGTTCCTTTAAATAGCAGCCCCATCCCAGGAGGATTGTGGGGAATCAGAATGCTATAATTTAAAGGATATTCTGCTCAAAGTGCACTGTCCTAATTGACTTGAATATTTGAGACATATCTTGTTAAAGTGATCATGCTTATTCAATGAAATAGAAAAGGCAATAGGGAATTTTTATTCCAATTTCATCAGCTAGTTAATAGCATTCTCTTCCTTCAAATCATTGGGATACAAGGTAAATTTGGTCATCTTGAAAGATGGGGGAAAAAGGCAAGCTGAAAATGTCAGCTACATTGTGGAATAAACACCTGAATGTGTTTTGGGTTTGTTTCTACATTCTAATTTATGTAAATTATTGTTTTTCACCACTACCATCGTGAAATATACAATAATTATTTAAATTAAAATTCATTTTCAAACATATAAATATTTTAAATAGCAATCTGCTTAAATATTTCACATAACTAAATATAGACACTTCATAATAAATAAATAAAAATAAGTCCCAGCCTATGTTTATCATTGATAGCAAGGAGAATTAGAGAAATGGTGTTTCATCACTTCCTAGATTTAGATGTGTTATTTGCCAAGACAGCCGTCTGTAATTCTTTGTTGGAATTATAAACTGTACATTTCAGTGAATGGCAAATCAGCCGGATATGCGAGGCTTAGGTTTTAAGAATTGCTGACTGCTCTCAACTTTGTTCTGATGCTCATTCAAACAATACCTTCAGAAAACTAGACAATGCTCCCCACCTTTTGTCTGGACTGTGATGAAGTAGGCTAGATTTGAAGTCTGGTACCTTTTACGTGTTCTGATGCATTGGGGGGGGGGGCATATTTATAAGATAAATTCATTGGAGATTCTTCTTGTCCAGTGTTAGTGGTTTAGTTTTCGTCTTTGTGTGTGTCACAAGGAATTGCAAAATGCCGTTTAACTTCAAGGTTACTAATCACACAACTGCAACTGCCACCCACCTTTTTATCGACTGCCTTTCCTTGACGTTTTGTTTTACCAGCAAGATTCTTAGCTTACTGCACACCCTTTCAACTTGGCCATCAATATCTAAAAGTAGAGAAAGCTCTGTGAGGCTGGAGCTGGCAGCAGCAGCAGCACTTATCAGGTCTTTCCATCCGCAGAGGAGCGCTCTATCTGCAGCCTCTGAAGTGGCTGCCGATGATGTCTTCACTCTGCCTACATGGAAGCCTTTTTTATGACAGTATCATCTAAGGCTCCCTGAAGCTCAGGAAAGTATTGTCACTGTAGGTCAGCGATGTTTGCGTTTCTGTGCCTCTGTGTCTGTTTCTCTCCTCCTACTTCCTTTTCTTTTCCATTTTCGACAGTGAGGTTGTTAGTATTATTTTTACAGAAAGCATACAAGGATGTATTCGAATAGCTCCGAAGGCATCTGGTTGATTCTCCATTCTCATCGATATATTACTGCTATTTTGATGATTAACATTAAACATTTTATAATTTTAAAAATAAATCTATGTATATAAAAATGTATTTATGACAAAAGGACATGTACATATTTACATAAAATAAAAGTGTTTGTGTATCTTTTCTTATATGAACAATATGAGTTGGTATTAAATTTGTCATTTTTACTAAATATCTAGAAATTTCAGAATATACATGAAATAGTATATACAAAGTATATGAACTAATTCTATTAACCAGTCAAAGATATTAGTATATATGGTCCTATATATTATGATATTATACTGTCAGATCTAATAATAAGAATACCATTTTCAGAAAAGAGGGGAACTTTCTTTTTTATTGAATAACTATTTTGATATATTTGTATAACTTCTACAATTTTATTGAGTACATTTCATAAATCTAAATGGAATCAGGCTTGGTCTTGCAATATCATTCCAAATTACTCTCCCTCAGCTATATTATGGCCACATCACTTAAATAAGCACAGAATGGGTAAATTCCTTCCTTTTACAGCTTTTGTTCCCTGCAGTATTTTTCAGAAGAAAAAGCCAGGCTACTAAAACAGTAAAATAACATAACACACTCAGATTCTTTTCTAAGGTGTTCCCATATGAACGAAGACATTAGCATTCATGGTATTAGGGGTTTTGTTCATTTCTTACGCTAAATGCAATATTTTTTAAAACTATTTTGTTTCAAATGGAACAATTAGTGCATGCGTGAAGGAAGAAATAAAACCTTTAAGATACACGCTCACGCTCCTCCAGCAACAGAAGCTTAGCTCTCTGATTCGTGTATAGGGTAAACCGTCTAGGCAGAACTCTTACAGCGGCAGGTTACAGAACAAACCCACCAAGCATCAACCACCATCACCCAGTTAACAGCATCACACCACAATTATTTGTAAGACTATTTTTTTTAGAAGTTTGAAGAGAGGAAAAGAGACGAAGTTAAAAAGAGTTTGTCAATGGCCAGTGTTAAGCAAAATACCCCTAACTATAAGGGCAAATGCTGTTTTTAAAAATCCTAAGATGCATTTTTTATGGATACTAAAATCAAACTTGAACTGCAAATGTATAAGCTTCTTCTCTTTTCTATTTATATGAACTAATTAGAGAGAATAAAATTTTTAATTTAATTAGGGATTCACAATTCTTAAGTCTTAATCATGAATCCCAGACATTTATCGTGAGGCTGGGATTTAATCTGTTTAATGATTTATGTATCAAAACATTTTGAATGTACAAAGACTCATTGAGATAACCTTCTCGTTATTCCAATTGTTGTAACAAGGAATAGTAGGTTCAAGGACAGTTTGTATACAACTCAATTTTGTATGTTACAAGCACTATTTTATTAACTCAATAGCAGGCTTGTAACACCCACACAGCTTTGAGGGCTATGAACAATTAACATTGAAAAGATGCATTTTTGAGTCGGTGTGTGTAAGAATGATGGAGAAATGCTGTAAGACAATGGTCTTGTACCTTGTAAACATTTGTCACTTCTATTGATTTAATAAAATGCTGATAGGCCAGTAGTAGGCAGGAAGTATAGGTGGGGCCAGCAGAATAGGAGAATTCTGGGAAGAGGAATGGCTCAGTCTGCAGTTGTCACCCCGACACAGAGAAAGCAAGATGAGAATGCCTCACTGGTAAAAGGTACCAAGGCACATGGCTAACACAGAGGAGAACAATGGGTTAATGTAATATATAGGAGTTAGTAAGAAACTGAGCTAATAGGCCAACTAATTTATAATTAATGTAAGCCTCTGTGTGTTTCTTGGGACTGAACGGCCGTGGGTCCAGGCAGAACAGAAACCTCTGTCAACAGGGAAAAGCGAATCATCATACACAAAGTCCTGTGTGGGAAAGAGACTGAAGACAGAGCTTCAGATGGGCTCTGTCACCATGGATATGCAGTCTCTGAGCATCAGAAAGCTTCTAATCACACCTCCTTCCTCCTGATGATGGGAGGACTTTCCCATCAGGAGAGTCCCCCAGCTTTTATGAGCAATTTTAATGGATCTTCTTCCAAGTACAGTCTTTAGGAGAAGCACAGAAAATTAATATATGGTTTGGTCTTATCATACAAAAATGTTGGAAGTTGTGGAATGTAATGTCTCTCTCTCTCTCTTTCTCTCTCTTTCTCTCTCTCTCTCTCTCTCTCTCTCTCTCTCTCTCTCTCTCACACACACACACACACACACACACACGTCTATCTATCTGTATATGTCTACCAAGAACTCCTTTAAATAATGAGACCAACTTGAGACTGTGTGTTCCTGTAACTGGCAATTTCAATTTGAAGAGAGAAAAAAAATATCGCTGTTGTTCCATCCCTTTCTCCGTTAGTGACTGGCAAGAAAGCACTGCATCACAGCTGATATGGCAAGAATCTGCAAGGCACAGCAACTTCAGTGCTTACTTTTTTTTTTTTTATTGTTGTTTAATTGTAGCAAAACCACTTAGCATTGAAATCTCCCCTCTTAACACTTTCAGTACCAGACATGGGGACAAATTCCTGTAAGCCAGTGCTGGGGAAGTGGAAGCAGGAAGATTGGACTATAAACAGATTGAGGCCAACCTGAGGTACAGAACGAGACCTTATCTGAAAACCCAAAACAGAACAGTCAAATGAGCATTTCATTTGTACTATAAAATATTATAAATTAGTGGCACAAAGGTCTGTCATAAATACTATAAATGAATTTGCACCCATAACTGACACTTTAAAAGCACTATATGGCAACTCTAATTTAATTTTTTCCCAGCCCATGGAAACGCCCCACGACACTCTGTTTGGGACTTTTGGATATTGTGCATATTTGGAATCAGGCAGTCTTTGGGTTTCTGTGACTGTTTTCACTAAGCTCATGTGGTTTTATTAATTTTTATCACCTTTGGTGAGGTTTCCACATTCATAAAAGTTGAAGGGCGGTCCAATGTATGTATGTATGTATATATATATGTGTGTGTGTGTGTGTGTGTATATATATAATTGTTCATATTTGTTCCTTGTGGAAATTTATATCATCTCAATATTTCTTATACAGTATCAGACTGTGATGCACACAAGAGTGTAGAAAACCCTTCTGTATAGGGAGTTCAAATTCCTTAGATGTATATCCAGAAGCAGGACCACTGGATCATAAGGTATTTCCATATTTTGAGGAATACCATACTGTTTCTTTAGCATGTGTGGACAATTTTGAAACCAGTCAATAGGGATGGTATAAAGATTCTGATTTCTTCACGTCCTTGGTAATGCTTTCCTTTTTCACAGTAGTCTTCCACACAAATATGAGATAACATCTTGTACTTTTTATTTTCATATCCACTCGTTACTGATGCTTAGCACCTCTCTCTATACCTGTTGGTGATTTGCATGTCTGCTTTGGCTACATGGCTACTCAGTCTTTGTCTATTTTAAAATAAGTCTGTTGGATTTTCATCACTGAGGTGTATGATTTTATTATATTTTGAATATTAATACTTTACAAATAGAAGGCTTATGTATATTTCCTTCTCTTTTTAATTTTTTTTTTTTTGAGACTCAGTTTCTTTGTGTAACACCCTAGCTGTCCTGGAACTAGCTCTGCAGACCAGGTTAGCTTCAAACTTTCAGCTCTCTGCCTGTCTCTGCATCCCAAGTGCTGGGATTAAAGGAGTGCACCACCACGCCAGGCAAATACTTTTCATATTTTACAAGTTATCCTTCTTTTTTTCCTTTCCTGTGCAGAGCTTTATAATTTGGTCTGTTTTCCAACTATCTATTTTTGCTTTTGATGCCTGAGCTTTGGGGGTCAAATCTGAGAAGTCAATGCTAATACCAATTTTGGAAAGTTTTTTTTTTCTGTTTTCTTTAGGGATATTAACAGCATTGGACCTTTTATACATTTTTGAGTTTATTTTTGTATGTATTCCATGTGGACACAGATTTTTCTAATACTATTTGTTGAAAACACAGTCTCCATTGTATGATACTGACATTACTGTTGAGTTATTGGTTAGATATGTGTGACGTTGCTATTCTGTTTCATTGTTTATACATCTGGCTTTATGTGAGTAACATGTTTAATAAGTAAAACTTTGTAATATATATATGTGTGTGTGTGTGTGTTTGCCTGCATAAAGGTCTATATGTGGGTGTCATGTCAGCAGCCCTGGAACTGGAGTTACTGCCATGTGGGTAGAGCTATCTCTACAGCCACCATTCTCCCTCCCCCCCTTTTTTTTGTGCAGCTCCTGGAACTTTCTCTGTAGACCAGTATTGCCTTGACCTTGTACCTCTGCCTGCCTTTGCCTCCTTAGTACTGGGATTAAAGGAATGTGCCACTAATACCTGGGTCTTTATATTTTTAAATTAAAGCAAGTGATACCTTTAGCTATTTGCAAACTAATGTGGCCCTTCATGGCTACCTTTAAATATTAGAGTTATTTTATCTACTTGTGTGTAATAGGTCATTGGAGTTTTGAGAAAGACTTGAATCTGTAGATGACTTTGTATACTAAGTTTATAAAGTATAAATATGGGACTTTCTCTTTTAATTGCATCCTCTTTAATAGTGTTTAAGACGTTCACCTCCTTGATTATTTATTCACAATGATCTTATTCTTTTTAATATGAAAAATGAATTATTTTTTAAACTTTTAAGAAAATCCACTTTAAGTGTTTGTAAATTCAATTGCTTTTTTGTTTTGCTGGTGTGCACTGGGACTTTACTGTGTGTGTTTACTTATCTCAGTGTATTTGTGAATGGAGTCTCTTGGGACTTCTACATACAAAGGGTATGTAATCCGAGGACAACAATAATTTTACTATTGTTTACATTCTATCTGCCAAGTCATTTGATTTGACGTTTTTCATAGTAGAAACAAGATGAACTAGACAAATAAGTATATAAGCCAGAGATGTTGATGACATTACTTGATGTACAAATGTACTTAAATCAAGGCTTTCATAAAAACTTTGAATGCAACAGAAATGATACCTTTATCTCTTTTATTAAACCCCTGTTTAATTTTCTTCAAACACTACATTACAATGTCAATGATTTACTTACATTGATATTGTTCCTATTTTTCTTAACTATATAAAAATTTAATGACATCAATTGTAATATCTATCTGGTATCTGTAAGCTTGCGGAGAGCCCAAAGGTTTTATACAAATTTATATGTATAAAGCCCTCACTGATATAGTTTGCCAGCAGATATTTTACCTTGAGTAGTCAACTCTGCAAATCCCTTCCCACAAAAGATTAAAAACATCCTCCCTATTACATCTAGAGATTTCTTTTTGTTATTCAAAGTCCTGAATAAATTTAGGAAAAAAATGTATATGATTTTAATGCCTTAAACCAGAGAGCTTCCTTGATTCTTATTAAAAAGTAGAATATTTAATGTTTTTCTACTTCTGTGGCACTTTTTTGATACCGTGGCAAAGAACAAAAAAGAATTCTGAGAACATATAAAACAAAAAAACTGTGTTTGAAGTCTTATAATAAAACAACCTTCTTCCTTTAGTGCTAAGTCCCTTTCTAATGAAGATCTTCTCGCGGCTCCTGAATGTATAACTAGTTTATATCATGGGATGAAGCTGTCTGTTCTGATGATTGACAAGAGCCTACATTACAATGTGATTCTGAAAATTAGTCCATAGAGGTCCTTTTCAGGTACTCCTCAGTCTGAGAGCTGCCCTCCAACTACAGTAGTGCCTTTTTAACCCCACTCATTGGTATTCTAATCTGGAAGTGCTGTCCTGCCTTTTAAATAACTCAGGCATTCAGGCTCCTACCCCCCTTGACACATTACTTAGCCAAAGGATTCAAATGAGATTCAAGAAACATGCAGAACAGCACAAAGGGATTGGAATATGCACAATTAATAATCACACCGTTAATTCATTTTTAATGCAAGGAAGATTTCTGAAATTTCACATCCAGATTTGTAACAAAGTATAAGCTGTCTACTCTGCTTACATTTCCAAAATTCCAAAATGTAAGCAGCTTTCTTAAATTATTTTTATTTTAAATAGATTTTACTAAAGGGATAGCTTTAGGTAACATGGAGGGTAAGATGCTAACTGATAAAAATTGAAGGTAAGACTCTGTCGGATAAATAAACATGTTATTTATATTGCTGGAATAAATGAACATGTTAAGATTTTTAGAGACATGAGAAGAAGAGGCATCTCTCATTAGAAGGGGTTTTGATGGGTTTTGAAGCCAACCAAGTAAATTTAATATAGTGTTAGGATTTGTATATCATGTGATTTTCTGTTGGCTCAGTTATTTCTATTGCCCAATTAACATTTCATACTATCCCTTTTTGCCAAAAGTGTGTGTGGTTCATTACAATAGATTGTTGCTAGAAGTACGACTGTGCAAAGATTTTAAATTCATGCTCAGAAAGACAAGTAGTCATGGAGTCGATAGCTAGTGGCTAAATCCTTTCTGTTTATGAATAATAAGCTAATTCGTTCATTCTCCACTTATGGATTGCCCATCTCTCACCTGCCATATCCAGAGTTATGAAAACAATGAATAAGGAAGATAAAGTTCTGGCTAATATAGAGTATTTTTTCAGGACACAAATGGGTGAGTCAGAGAAATTCACAGACTAGTAGGTGATAGACAGGAAAATAAAGCGTGGCAAGAAATAGGGGGACAGAGAGTGGGAAGAAATACAATTTGGGGAAGAGTGGTGATGCCTCACAAGGGCTATAAGAGGATATCTTCCATGGGGGCAAGTGTGACAACAAAATGCCATGGAGGTCGTGCCCTCAACTTTGACGAGTTGATATAGCTGGAGTAAGCGGGAGTAAATGAAAGACACTCCCAATAAAATGAGTCATCACTTTGGAAACTTAATTAGAGAGTATCCCAACTCACTATGTAATGTATTTTGATGCGACACATGATGGGCATGCCTTGGAATTAACACGGGAGACTACATTCAGAAAATGGACTGCATTAAATGGACTTTGAAAATAATCAAAATAAAATAATAATATCTCTGTTTCCAAATGATTATGACCGTCTAGTTATATCCACTGTCCAAGATAATTATTAAGTGGCTTCCACATTCAACATTATTTGTATCTTGCAGTAAGACCAATGGAAACCTTACAGAGAAAAGCTGAGTTATGGAAATGGGAAGGTTACCATACGGTATTTGCACAAGTTGTTCTCAAAATGATTCAGTACCTTACTTTCTTTTAGAGCTTTGGGCTTTACCACTCTCTAACAGAAAGATGATCTGCCTCTATAGCAGATCTTCAAGGAAAACAAGGCTGTATCTGAAAAGATGGTGGTTCCACATGTCTGCTATCTGGGAGTCATGGAGTCTTTTTACTCTGGTAAGAAAGCAGCTCCAAGCAGAACTTGATGTGAGTTAGATTTTTGTCATTTTTGCCATCTGTTTCTAAAAAGGATAGGCAGTCTTGGCCTAAGAATCTCCTGGACCAATTCAGTGATATCTGTCAATAAGAGTAGTTTCTCCTGGCATTTTTCTTTTGTTATTTTTCTTCTTGTTTTTCTTTACTTCGTCAGGAACTACTCTGATTGGTGCATGATCCTATGTGGACCATTAAGATAGGTTTTCAGCATGCATGGCTCTCAATCCCCACACTTCTCTGAAAGTTTAATTAGCTTTGATTATCATTTAACTTTACTAGTGCCTAGATACAAGAAATCATTCATGCATAGGTGATAGTTCTAGTGAGTTTCTTTGATCTCTGAGTTTGATTGTAATTCCTAAATACCAGTTGAGTAACTTCTAAGAAAGGCATTAAAAGCAAGTGTTTCTAATGTGTGATTGACATGTTATGTTTCCAATTGATTATAATATTAACAAGCTTAAAATTACTTCTCCCACCAAGAGCAATATTAGCCTTTCCTAATGCTCAGTAGTGTGACCAAACCATGTTTTTTCCTTGGAGATGGTGGGTGAGAAATGTCAGTACCCCTTTCTAGTAGGTTATCCACTGTAGTGCTAGGCACAGCCCATAAGCTGGCTTGGTTCACAAAGCTCAAATTAGGTCACAGTCATTAATGACTTGAATAGCAAGTTGAAAGTCTTTTAGGTATTAAACTATCCGTATTAGTGTCTTGTCTTTAATAAACTTGAATTTAAAAGTAAAATAATAGCCAAAATTTGTAATAAGAAGTAAAATATCCAACTGCATTAGCTCTATCTTTTAGAAGATTAGTCCATTAAAATTGTTGCCATTAGTGAATTATTAATGGATAAAATAAATTAAAATCCCTTTAGCAGAAGCTTTCCCCTTGCAGGCTGTGTCAGGCCTAATGTCAAAAGATCCAATTTTATATTCATTAATTTGTGTCCATTGGCATTTCCATTGTTAAATATTCAAAACTGGGTTTTAAAAAGTCTTGCCTAATCACCTGGGTAGGCCTTTTGGAGAAGAAATGAACATCACTTTAGTTTCCAGATGCTGAATTGAATAAATGCCTAATTTATTTCTGTATTGCTCTTGGATGATGATAGCCATGGGCCTCCAAAGTAAGAGTGGCAGTGGCTGCGCTGCTCCTCGGTCAAAGTGGAGTACTCCTCTCCCCATTCTTCATACTGTCTACAAAGTGGGAGTCAGAGAAGAGTACCACAGTGCTTCTGCCAAGTGCCTCTAGCCATCCATACCCAAAGGGTGATTTCTAAGAGCCCCTCAATAAACCCAGATGGAATTTTAAAGACTCCCTTTCTCCTAAGTTGTGGTACCAACCCTTGGTTGCAAAGAAGGCAAAGAGGCAGGGTCCAAATCTTATATGTCTTTGCGACAAGTAAGTGATTCAACCTTGCTCCTGCCTAAGGCTGGTGCTCAAAATGGGCAAAGGAAAGGGGAAAAGTACAGTTTGAAATTTTCTAGTTTTAATCTCTGGACCATTGGCAGGAAATCTCCCTAGATGTGTGGGACCTGTACTGGTTGTTTGTATTTCGGTTATGTAAGAACCACTTAAAAAGTGCGGTTATCCTAATTATCATGGAACATTTAATAATTCATAGGCTCCCAAATGAGCATGCAGATTAGAAGGGATCCATATGATAATGAAGCCTATTTATGGGTCTCTCTTTGAAAGAGAGGTTTATAATGGTCAACGCTTCAGCCTGAGTGTTAATAGGGATTCAAATTGATATACAGTAGGAATAAAGTATTTCTCTTCTAGAGGACTTTTTTTCTGGTCTCGCCCGTTTTTTCTTCTACTTTTGCTTTGAGTTTATAAATTAGGTAAGGATAAAACTTCTTTGGGAGAGTCACCTGTTTATAATATACATACATATATAATATAAATATTTTTATTAATGCTGTTTTTGTTCTTCAAAGTCATCAACCCATACCCATTATGGGTCATGTTCATTGTAAACTTGACAGAATCTAGAATCACCTGAGAGATGGACCTCTGGGCGTGGTGTATGGGATTATCTATCCCAATTACAACTGATGTGGGAAGACTTGTCCACTGTAGAGAGGATTGCTCCCTGGAATGGGATCCTGGATTACACAAAACAGAGGATTTGAGCTGAGAGTTAGCATTCATTGCTCTTTTTGTATACAATGTACCAACTCAGAAGTAAGATTCTGCCAATGTCCTCACCCTATGCTAAACTATCACCTGTATTATGAGCCAAATAAATCCTTGAAGCATGTTGTTTCAGTATTTATCATAATTGTAGAAGGAACTACGTCGTAAATTGGTACTGAGAGGTGGAAGAAACATTTCTGATAAACTCAACCATGTGGCTGTCTACAACTGGCTTGTGGGAGGATTGTTTTTAGAGTTTAGAATGCTAGGCTAGAAAAGTTTTGAATGTTGTAAACACAGTTTAATGGGCTGTTCTTGAGAGCTTAGAGGGCATGAATTTAAAGGAGGAGTTGCTTTCAAAATGGTGTTTGAGGAATAAGTGTAGTTAATAGAAATGGCACCAGTGAGCTGTATTGGGATAACAGAAAAAGTGTACTGTGGTTCAAGCATCACCCATTAGAGGTTACATCTTATGAATATTCAAATTCATTTTAAGGAAAAAAAACCTGAGATAAAGGAGTTATTTTCTCCTAAAAAAAAAAAAGAAACAAAAGAAAAAAGAAAGGAAGGAAAGAAAAAGTTCAGTGTTCCTTTAAGGTCAACATCCAACACAAGATTGCAGTGAAGCTTGGCAGCATCATCCATGTGTACTAGTTTTGAAGCTATGCAGATTTTTAGACTGATGGGTCCATGGAGAACAGTAGTGGTCAGGCAGTCTGCAGCAGGATCTGTGTTCCTGCCGAGACTCTCCATGAACTCGGAGACAATAGCATAGTGCTGTGAAGGAGAAGCCTCAGTTGCAATGTGGACATAAGACTATTGGAGCTCATTTGCACTTTGTCAAAGGATCTGCACACATGGAATAGAAATGGCCCAGGAGAGAATCAATGTATACAGAGGCAGCAGAACTGAGGGAGAGGGCTGCACAAACGTTTTAGAACCTAGCAAGCTAAAATTCAGGCCTCAGAAGTTATGGAAGAACTGAAGAATTTTATGTTTACTGTGATGGATTTGGGGTTATGCTTGGATGTGGTTATTTCTTGCTTTGCCTGGTTCATATATGTGGATATGTTAGTTTTTGACTTGCATGAGCTCACAGTTAAGAGATTTTGGACTACCAACATATTGAAATTATTAATCTATGGGAACATTTAAAGTTTGACTGTATTTTACATTATAGCATATACAGTATATAATACATAGTATATAATATTATATAGTATGTAGATAAATGTAAGATTTCTGGGAGAAAAATGTCAAAGGTTATTACTTAAAACATGAGATGGAGCACCAATTTGACAAAGGGTAGAGTTGTCATAATTGACAACTTGAAAGGCTCTAGAATCACCTGGGATCCAGGCCTTTGGTCATGCCTATGGGATATTATTTTGATTACATTGATTGACCTGGCAAGACACATCTTAATTGTGGGTGGGATCATTCTCTGGCACAGAACCCTGGACTGACTAGAGCAGAGAAAGCAAGCCGAGAAGCAGCACACATGTCTCCATTGCTGAACTGATTGCAGACATTCCTTGACCAGCTGCTTCAAGTTACTGCTGCCTTGATGTCCTTGCATGATGGACTGCACCCTGAAGGTAAAATATTCCCTCTGTCCCTCTAAACTGATTTTTTTCAAGTTTAAGTGTATTTTATACCAACAATAGAAAAAGAAACCGAGACAGTATTGTTCCAAAAACATTAGAAAACAAGGAGCATTTGTACAGAAATTCAAAGGAAAGAAAACAAGACATACTGGGGAGAGTGGAGAGATGATGATCAAAGCTATTGACTCAAAATAGTCAACTTATCTCTGAGTTGAAATGATCACTTGTTTTCTCTCAAAAACATGTAAGACTGGTTAATTCAGCCATTATATTCCAAATATCAAGTATTTGTATATCATTAGCAATTAACATTAAATGAGAATACTGCTATTTGAATTTGTCTTAAGAAGTACATAGAATGAGAAGCCAATTTTGTATCCACGATACAAAATTACTCATGCCTTGATTCCATATCACTCATCCCAAGAAACTTCCTACACTATTGATTTGAAATTAGAGTGATCAGAAAATTTCTTTGCACCGTTGGAGATATCAAGATAATAATTTAAAACCAACTGATACTTTAATCAAAACATATAAAATACTGTGTACACAACAAGAAGCTAGATATAAGGGTTTTTCTGCAAAAAGTTCAAATTCAAGGGATTATTCAAAATCAAGTGACCTGGTTGTTCAACGCTAGCTTCCTTCTCAATTGATGCCTTTATTATTGTTCTTCCTGTCTGCCGACACGTTGGGAGCTATGACCTCATGGTATTTGTCTCTTTTGGTTGTTTGTAAGTGCTTGACCTATTCCAGGACAATTGTGAATGTAAATGGTACATAAAGAGATATTATATCTAGATTATTAAGATTTCTTTTCTTAGCAGAAATTATACATTGTGCCTCTTGCTCACACTGAGTAATCACCTTGGCTTGATGATGCTCTTGGGTATACTTTCTGTTCTCCCATTTTAGAGCACTTTCCACCATAAATATGTTTTAACCCACAAAATGAGGTGATTTGGCCCATTTTGCTATGTATATAATTTAACCTACAAAGGGTTATGGTCTGTGGAGCCAAACAGGTTAATAGGAAGGTTTTAAAGAGACTTTTTTTTTTTTATCTGATGGGATATAATCGTTCCTAAGGAGCTGTTAAGGTCTATTGTATAAATCCTTCAAATTCATGAACTATTGGCCCAAAACACGGTAATGGATCCTGTAGAGCATTGAAGATCTATCATGTTAATAGGGCTGGTGCATATGCAGAGTGTGACTCTGCATCCGTGTCTTAGGGGATTTGTATGTAATTTTCATATTATTGGATAGATTTCTGTAACATAGGTGGGATGATTTATTGGGTCCTTTATATGCTACAGTGAGGGAAAAAAAGGTAGAAAGAAAAAGAAGCAGATCTCAGTATTTGCAAAGAATCCTGTGACAATAACATATGCCTGGTAAATTCTGCCATGTCTAACAAAAATATTTGCTTGTTCAGAATTCCCACAGGAATCACAACACTTCACATTTGTAAAGCAACAAAGAGCTTTTTAAATGTTGTTAGTTTACAAATCGACACCTGAAATCATTCAGTTATATTCAGTGAAATGCCAAGTCCCTTCAAAATGCCTTTCGTTGATGTTGGCAAAAGTGGTTTTATTCTGAACACGTTATGTATATTTCTAATTTTAAAGACCGATAATTGGATTTTATTTTGGACAGCATAAGAGGCTCTGTCTCACATTGCCCAAATCTTCTCTCATGATAACAATGAAGGTATTGGCATCTTATAAGAGTTTATTCATCACTCAGTACAAATCTGCAGTTAGAAAAGTCCTAACCACAACCACTCTTTGCATCCCAAGCTGCACAGACATTGCGGACTTATAGGCTGGGCCTAAAAAAGGGCAGAGACAAACCTATAATGCCAAATGTAAAAATTCTTGTGGAGGATGGTCATGGTTGAGGGAGTATTTCTAATCAAATATAATCTAACTAAAAATAAATAAAGGGGATAAAATAGTATTCCTTAAATATGAATACTGATAGCCCATTTTATAGACACATACTATCCTTATTAGATTTAATATTTTGTCTACATTTTAAAATCTTTATGCTATATCATGCTAATGGCATGGTAAGCACCAGTTTTTTCATTATCATCTTTTTTATCCTTTGTTGATTGAACTGCTGCCACAAGTGGTACTCCAAGGATTTAACAGAGATCAAAAGAGATATTCAGTCCCCGACATTCAGGATTCTTACAGTTGAATATATGAATGAGGATGGTTGAGGTAAAACTGAAAGGATGTCTCTGTGTGTTATCTGGATGCTGGAAACCTCAGAATGGGATCCACACTCAGTGCCTAATGATTGATTTTGATGAGTTTCTCAAAGAAAGAAATGGGTTCAGTAACAAGTAGCACTGAAGACTTTTATTCTGATATTTTCATTATTTTTCTTCCCATACCTTACTGAAATATTTTTATTGAGCTGTATATTTTTCTCTGCTCTCCTCCCTGTATCCCCCTCCCCTTCAACCCTCTGCCAAGATCCCCTTGCTCCCAATTTACTCAGGAGATATTGTCTTTTTCTACTTCCAATGTAGAGTAGATCTATGTATGTTTCTCTTAGTGTTCTTGTTGTCTAGGTTCTCTGGGATTGTGATTTGTGGGCTAGTTTTCATTGCTTTATGTTTAAAAACCATTTATGAGTGAGGATATGTAATAATTGTCTTTCTGGGTCTGGGTTACTTCACTCAAAATGATGTTTTTTAGCTCCATCCATTTTCCTGCAAAATTCAAGATGTCATTATTTTTTTTTCTGCAGTGTAGTACTCCATTGTGTAAATATAGCACATTTCCCTTATCCATTCTTCAGTCAAGGGGCATTTAGGTTGTTTCCAGGTTCTGGCTATTACAAACAATGCTGCTATGAACATAATTGAACACATGTCCTTGTGGCACAATTGAACATCCTTTGAATTTATACTCAAAATTGGTATTACTGGGTTTTCAGGAAGTTTTTTTTCCTAATTTTTCTGCTGGTATCTTACTGAAATTTATTACAGGATATTCACTCTGTCATTCATTTGGAACAAATGAAGGAAAAAGACTTAAAATATGTAGACAGAATTCTCTGCCCTACCCAGTCCCACAGCCATTCAGCCCAACAAAACACACAGAGGTTTATATTAATTATAAACTATTTAACCCATTACATCAGGCTTATTAACTAGCTCTTACAACTTAATCCATAATTCCTATCTATGTTTAGCTACATGGCTTGGTACCTTTATCAGTGAGGCATTCTCATCCTCCTTCCTCTGTAACTGGCTGGTGACTGCAGAATGACCCTTTCCTCTTCCCAGAATTCTCCTAGCTGGGTCACCATGCCTATACTTCTTGCCTGGCTACTGGCCTATCAGCATTTTATTAAACCAATACAGTGATAATCTTTACAGGGTACAAGAGCATTATCCCATAGCAATATCTCAAAAATGTTTATTATATTTAAGATGTTAGGTATAAAAATATCCTAAAATGCTTATTGTATCTAAGATATTAAGGAAATACAAATCAAAAACATTTTGAGATTTCATTTTACCCCAGTCAGTGTGGGAAAGATTAACAAAATAACTGACAGCCAATGCTGGGAGGGGTTGGTTTTACGAAGGCAACACAATTCCAAACTACATTCTATTCACTACAGTGGGATTTCAAACTGGGACAGCAACTCTGGAAATCAGTGTGGAGAATTCCTAAAAAGATAAAAATAAATCAACCATATGACCCATCTCTTCTGCTCTTTGGCAAGTTCCCAAAGGACTTGATATCCTATTGCCCAGATATTTGCTCGCATATGGTCATTATTGTTCTTTTCACAATAGCTAGGGAATGGTAACAAACTAAATCACAAATGAATGAATAACAGAGGAGTGGTACATAAATACTATGGAAGAGCATTTGTTTGGAAAGAAAAATGAGCTCATGAATCTTATGGGTGCGAGTGTGGAACAAGAAAAGATCATATAGAGTGAAGTAATCCAGCTCTCAAAAGATGAATATCACATGTCCTCTGTTATTGAAGGCTCTTGTCTCCAAACGTTCATGTTTGAGCACATATCTTCGAGTAACAACAGAAACCAGGACGTTCTAAAGAAACTACTGTGGCATTGTCCTTGGCTGGGTTTTCATCCTACTGCATGTACTGGCTTTGTGGGAGCCTAACCTGTTTGGATGCTCACCTTCCTAGACCTGGATGGAGTGGGGAGGACCTTGGACTTCCCACAGGGCAGAGAACCCTGACTGCTCTTCAGACTGGAGGC
>NW_026067899.1:7430175-7441157 GCF_014885135.2 Alexandromys fortis
GGGGGGAAGGGAGACAGGTAGGAGGTGGAAATTTTTAATAAAAAAAAAGAAACTGCTGTGGGAGAGCAATAGAGAGCAGACAGCAAGAATGTCTGAAAACATTGCATACTGTTAAATATCTACTTAAAAAGCCTAAAGTACATGTAAGTCTGTGTGTAAATATAATTATAAAATTTGAAATTTTCTCATATAGACTGATAGTTCTCCATCTGAAACACAAAGATCAATGAACAAAACCACTAATGCCAGGATGAAAAACCCTCTTTTGTGTTGTTGGTCAGGGTAGTCCAGGAGATTCCAACATTACATCCTATTGATGTTGCCTAGGATTGCCTCACAGAAGCAGAAGGTGTAAGTCCCTACTGCTGAAGTCACCATGCACTTCAGACACAGGGCCCAGAGGTCCCTGAGCTGGAACTGATCTGAGCTCCTCCTCCCTGAGGACTGGCACTCATGGTACCAGAAGGTACCATGCAAGCTGGCAAAGGAGGGAAGCAATCACCAGCCCAACTTAGCTATAATGTCTATGAACCACAACAATGACCAGCATGGCGTGATTACCCTAAAAATGCGTACTGGCACACATACCTTGATAGTAACCAACATCTCTCTACTTGGACTTCTAAAATCCACTCAACAAGAGGAAAATCATACCTGGTACTGGAAACCTAGTCGCTATCCAGGGCTAGGGAAATCATAGATCTTGGAGAAGAAAGTACAACACACTTCCAAACTACATCCAAAATGTTTACTCTTATTTACACAAATAAGTAATTCTTACACCTCACCAAGAAAGCATCTCTTTGCAACAGATGAAGGAAATTACAGAAAAACACAACCAATAAAATGCTGAGTTGTGAACCCAGCTGCAATAGGTATATCTAAAGAGCAACTCCTACACCTGAGGATCAGAGAAGATTGGGAAAGAGGGGATAGAACGATTGTAGGAGCAAAGGATAAGGGAGTTTTCTGTGAGACTGTCTTTTAGCAATATCAAAAGCTGTACCTATAAACATCTCACCAACATGACTACCAAAGCAAAAGCTAAAGAAGGATAACAGCAATAGATGTGACAGAGTGCAGAGGAGAAAGGCCATGGGGTCTCAGTGCTACACAAAAGCAGCTAAAGAATGCCGAGAGTGTGAGAAATAGTCTTCCGCATAGAAGAGCAAACCAATTATATAGCTAATACCACATGATTCGCCCCGAAAACATATATACAAGTGACGTTATACAGACTGAGAAGGTTATAATTAGGAATATATATGTATGCACATATACATATATGTGTGTAACAACAATAAGAAACAAAGAGGCCATGAGCTTGAAAGAGAGCAATAGAGGTATGTGGAAGTTTGGAGAGAGGGAACGGAGAAGAGAAATGATTTAATTACATTATAATCTCAAAAATTAAAGAAACAACCCATTAATCAATCGACGGTCTAAGGAAGAAAGAATTCTCAAAAATAAGAAATATAGATGATCAATAAATATCTCAACAAATGTCCGATATTCTTTACTATCAGAAAAATGAAAATTAGAGCAAATTTTAGTTTGCATTTCACCCCAGCTAGAATGGCTGTCATCAAACAAACAAAAAAATCCCCCAAAACAAAAACCAAAACAAACCAAACCAAAACAAAACAAAACAAATAACAGCAAATGCTAATGAAGAAGTAGAGAACAGGAAATCATTATGTTGGTGGGAGTATAGACTGGGACAGCCAACATGGTCATTGATGTGGTGGCTTCTCAAAATTCTTAAAACAGAATTTCCACAGAACCCACCTTCTGAACCGCTACCCAAAGCATCTCTGTTCCAGCAGCCATACCCACACAGCCATGTTTATCGCTGCTCTGTTTACAATAGCAGGAGAGTGGAATCTGCCTAGTTGTTCATCACCCAGTGAATGGATAGTGAACATGTGATTCATATTCACAATGAAATTTTTATCCAGCCACAAAGTAAATTGAAAGTATGAAACTTGCAGAAAAATGAGATGGAAGTAGGGCATGATATATCAAGTGAGCAATCACAGCTTCCAAAAGGCAAACATAACATGTTGTTCCTCATCCTTGGATCTTAGCTTTTAGTCTTTATATATGTGCTATGTGGGCGTATGTGGAGAAGAGCCTGGGAAACTAGAAAGGAGTCCAGGAGAGAGAAATAGAAACAATTCTTGACTAGGACAAAGTAGTGGAGCGCACATCATATGAAAGTAGAAGTGAGAATACTGGGGCAGCAAGGGACTAAATATACAGGGAGCATGGCTAGAGAGGAGGGATGGGCAAGAAAAGAAAGTATAGTAAACGAAAGGGGAAAAAAAGCAAGTTAAAAATAAAGTTGTGCCTCTTTCCCCTTTCCAGTTAGGTCAGTGTGAACTAAGTTGTCCATCCTTTCCAATTAACAAGGGCCTAATGAATTTACTGAGTTCCTTAGGCAATGCCACATCATTTTATTTTTTTCTCAAGGGGAAAACAATGAAGACAGTATCTGGGTTTTTTTTTTGTTTGTTTGTTTGTTTGTTTTGGGGGGGAATGTGAACATTGTGAATTTAAGTCATTCTCATGTCAGGAGGAGTCAGAAAATGTTTTCTTTAAGAGTTAAAGGCTACGATGGGGTGATGGCTCCATTGAATAAGCACTTGCCTTGTAAGCTTGATACCTAAGTTTGAGACCCAGAACACAGGCGAAAATGCCAGGCTTGATAGTGTGTATTTATACTTATAATTCCAGTGCTGAGGAGAAAGACACAAGCCAGAAAATTCTCACCTATTTGGATGAGTGTCCAGCCAATGGGAAGTCCTGTTTCAAAAGATGGGAATGGTGTTCTACTAGAACATGGTCAAGAGAATGATGTATGGTGAACGATGCCTTGGGAAACTGTGAGAGAGGCTCTAGGGAAAAAGGCAGAGGACCTATTACTTCTGGTACACTCTGTTCCCAGGATTGTTCTCAGATGTGACCTCATAACTCCCGTGCCAAATATTTACATTTAATTTATGATGTGCTCATGCTTCTTGGATGTCAGAACTTAGCTATAGAACCCAATCTGGTCAGTGTACCCTGAATCTGGATATAGTCTTATGCCTGTCTTTCATGCTTATCCAGATATAATTCATAGGACGTGCCAGGTAGTTGTGTTTAAACTGGTCTGTCCTGAGAAAGTTCTGAGAAAGGGCAGCTCTGCTAATATTTAGTGTGTGCTTACTGATGTCTATATGACATGTTTTTCCTGGTCATGTTTTTCTGAACTCAAGGAACATGCCTTTATCATTGATTTCTTTGCTTCATTTATGTATATAAGTACACTGAAACTGAAGTAAGGTTGTCGTCAGCCTGTATTTCGCCCATTCTTTCAGGTCCTCAGATCCCCAGTCCAGCATACAAGATCTGCACAGGCTGGCTGAAAATCTAACAGTGTCCCTGAAGATAGCAACTGAGATTGGCCTCAGTCTTTTTATGAGTGTGCAAGTACTCACACTTGAGCATACACACAACCACACACACACACACACACTTGGATAAAATTTAATTGTAACTGCCATCAACCCTAGCAATAAACTACCTGCACCAGTTAATGTGTCTCACAGTTACCTTTAGCGCCAGCTCCAGGGAATCCCATGTTCTCTTCTGGGCTCTGCTGGTACCTGCACTTCTGTGCACAAAATTAAACACGTACACTCATATGCAAGAATGATAATAAACAAGAATTGGCAAAAAGAAGTCTACACAGATACTTCATTGAAAACCAGTAACAACAATAAAGGACCCACCCAGCACATTTGGTAATCCAAATAGTAGGCCACAGATTGTTTTCTTTATTCTTCTTTATTTCCTAAGCAGAAGCTGAAACATCTTTGGTGCAAGATATTTAATATGATCAAAACCTGAAAAGATAAGACATGGGATTTTACACTCATGAAATCTCCACAACACGATTGTCTAAACAAGAGCAGAACGGTGACATTATTCAATATGTCAAAAGGGATGAGAGAAAATCCACAAGATCCCACCCCCATTGAAGAACTGTAGTTAGTTTTTTGTTTGTTTATTCCAGGGGGGATGATGTGGGATGATGAGCTTCTTGGTAGGCTATTTACTTGTAAGTGGTTAGCTCTAAACACATGACTATACAACTGATATTAAATGGGCTTGCCTGTTATATCTCAGTTTGTCTTAAAATATGCTTTCTGTCAAATTTAATCTCATTAGAGGAAACCAGAGGCAGATTTTTCCAGCTGGTTATATAGAGACTGTAATCCTGCATGACATCTTGGCCTTTGTTTAGGAGGCTTGGGGCACAAGTAATATGTTAGCGAATATGTTAAAAAACACCCATCGAGATCACCAAGATCTTTAGCAAGGTACGCAGAAATTTCCAAGTGTGAATACTCGAAACAGAATATTCCACTGGCCTGGAGTGATTCCTTTTGGGCTTCTAGGTATCTACTTGACACCTGTAAGAAAGGCTTCTCTCTAGAAGAGAAGACAATGTTTGAAAGTGAACCTTTTTCAAAGTGGTAGCTGGCCTCTGATGTCAGCTCAGCATGACATTTCCAAGACTCTGGGAACACAGAACTCTGCAGTACCACTGGGTAGAGTTCCTTTTGCTTTACAGTTGGCATTATGTTTTGGCACACAGTGCAGCTTGAATTTGGCTTTCTGTAATTTGCCATTCCTGATGCAGATAGGTCAGAGAGAACTCTGGAGAAGTTTGCACAGGAGGTTTGGATGGTTGAAGGAAAGAAAGAACCAGATCAAGCTGGTTTCTTAATCCTAGCACTTGAGAGGCAGAGGTCATAGGATCTCTGTAAGTTCAAGGTTGGCCTACTCTACAAAAAGAATTCCAGGATAGTCAGTGCTACACAGAGGAATTCTGTCGTGAAAAAAAAAAAAAAAAAAGCCAAAACCCAAAACGAATAGATTGAACCAGCTCAATTCCAGGGTTGGTTTTAGTTCACATGCATTGTCTGATCTGCTGACTCAGTTTCCTGGTGTGGGACAGTTGCTAAGTCAACAGCAACTACAACTCCCCCAGTGTGGGTTCAGCTGCAGAAAGCCCAAGCTTAGCTCAGGCTGCAAGTCACCTCTACCATGGAAGTTAAGCTCACAGAGACACCATCACTTCCCACGTGTCCTCACAATCCTCTCGTTCTTGTTCATGATTTTCACTCAGCTGTCTAGCCTGCTGATATCATGCCCTGCACCACATACTGAAGCAGCAGCCTGTGTACATGGCTCGAACTTCTCCCAAATACAAATATACACATGAATTCTACAATAGTCCTTCATATCATTGCGTTCAGGATGTCTCCTTGTTTCTGTACCATATGTAACTCAACACCATGGTCCAAAGAGTTCCCCTCTTGTTCATTCTCCATATAATGACCAGAGAGCAAACCCTGTCCTCTTTCTCATTCTGTGGATGAGTACTGTCTCCTACCCCCTTGACTGGGGAGAAGCTGAGCTTTTAATAAGTATCTGTGTCCCTCCTGCACTTTCAGGCATCTGGATAAGTAGAGAGACAGTAACTATCTGTCCCTTGGTGGATAAAATGCCAAACCACACACGACACCCACTCTGCACATCCTATTAAAATTTTACAGGTCAAAAATCCAAAACCCACTTAATAAAAATTGTTCTTCATCATAAGTGACAGAAAAGAACAGGTCAATCTATGGAATAATGGTGCAGTAATTAGAAACTTTGTAGTTGATAAAGTGTGACTGCTAATCAATGTTCTACTAATTAATCAATATTTTAATCATTAGACCTTTTAAATTATTTTAATGAGCATTTCCTCTAATTCCCCTGATCCCATTGCTTCCAATGGCTCTAATATCACCGTGAAAGAACAAAGGAAGGATTAGTGCCTTCAGCTTCCAGCATCTCTATAACTTTGTAGAGCAATGTGCTTTACAACTTAGCAGCAGCCAAGAAAGCTAGCAGTAGACGATTAAACAAGAAGGGTATCAAGTCACGTGTTCTTATGGAACATTGGTTTAATGGTAAAACGTTATGATTTAGAACATAGCATTAAACCCAGCATAACCTTTCCATTCCCAAAGGGTGTTCAGAAGCATGTATTCCTTTCCCATTATTGAGCTTGGGTACTGTCCAGAACTCACACTCTCTCTTGTTTTAGAGTCCACCTTGCTTGTCTGCTGCCTCCTAACATCTATAGGCCCATGATTTGATTCTCTTTCTCACTGTCCACCTTCTCCTGTGTAACATGCTTCTTATGTTCAGATTAGACCTCCTCTCTGTGTTTTTGTGTGTTCTTTCGAGCTACAAAGTCCCAACTCCTCTTATTATTATTCATCAACACTCCCGCGTTTATTGTCTTTATTCTGCCTAAAATCCTCCACAGAAACAGCACTAGAGATTTGTGAGAAGAGCACGGATTAGCCCTTCCTTTTATTTAAATGAGAAAGGAGCTGCGGTTTGGGAAGGTTCAAAGATGTGTCCAAGGGACTTGTGGTATAAAACAGAACCAGTTCCCCTAAGTACTCTTCTTAAATATTCAATATTCTTTAAATTGACTTGGAAATTTGGCTTGGGCAGGAGGTTTCCAACAAGCTTGAAAGAAAAAAAATAATATTTTTTTCCCCTCCAGTTAGCTTGCTGCAGCTGTCATGTTCCACACTATTCTCTCTAAATTTATTACACTGAAAACAATGACACAAGTTTAAAGCTCTAGCAAGAAGTACACTCGTCTGTCCCTTTAAGGTATTCTGGGGAAAGTGGCACGGGGCAGTGCTGAATCTGGACATGTGAGAATTTCAGGTTGCTGAGCTCTGGACTTGCTGTGTGATACCGTGTTGTTAGTACAGGCAGTCATCGCTGGCTACATCAGTGTCAGAGAGTGGGGATCAATAAATACTAAACACAGTACCCTGCAAAGAGGAAAACATGCCTGAAATAAACCCGTTTATGATCCCATGACCATCCTGAAAATTCAAGCTACTTTGTAAATTATCAAAGTTATTGGAGGAAAATCTGTTCCAAGTTCTGTTATTAAGTCAGGGCAAAACTTATTTGCTCTAGCATTTTCACCAAGCCACCTGCCCTAGTCAGTGGAGGAGGGCAACATTCACAAAATGCTGCCTTATCTCTCCTCTCACTACGATGGATGGCCATCACCTTGGATGTAAGTGTGGCCATTGATTTGCCTGCAGACACATGGGGAAGTTAAAAAAAAAAAGACAACTAGACGATTTTCTCTCTTCTCTCTTCTCGAACTTTGTGGACTTAGAGCCACAAGAGCATCTCCTGTAGGAAGGAGTTTGTTTGATGAAGTTGTAAGGTGTTTTATACAACCAGGTACAATGTCCTTCCTTTTCTTGTCTCTTAAAATAACCTTTCTTCAGCAGGGTTGTGAGAACATTGGACTCTTCTCCACAAGATGGAGAACAGAGCCCAGCTCTCTGTGGTTTGATCAGCTGCCTAGCTTTGTATCCCTCTGGACTCTAGCTCCTCCCAAACCACAGGATTACAGCAAATCACAAGAGCTTGTCTCCTCTTTCAGCCACAAACTAAAATTCCCTTTCACTTTGTTTCATGCTTCCCAGTAATTAGTCTAGTTAGTCTATTAATCACAAGTAAAGGAAATTCATGAGATTAGTAATAAAATGCTTATAGTTACATCAGGATATGTTTTTATACTTTCTGGGAAAAAATTAATTGATATTGCGGGGAAATACATAGGCTTATCTTTGGAATAATTTTTTTTGTATTTCTTATTTTTTAAAATTATGAAAATAAGGAAGGCCTGATATAAAAATTGATATCTGGCTTTGGTCATTTTAATCATAAAATGTGAGCCATCTCTTGTTAATTAGTTAACATTATATTTTGGCAGCTTAGAGTGAAATTCTCTGACATAAAAAGCCAAGAATCCTGGAGGTAAGCCATTAAGATCCTGTACCATCAGACAGTAGCAGATTTTGGGCTTCTAGGGAGGGGTCAAAAATAATGCCCCTGCTCCCAACCTGAGATCAGAACCAATTTACAGAGAATGATACAGGAGACAGACAGTTAGAGATCAAAATGTCAGCTTTATTACTGATAAAAGCAATAGTGAAGGACATAGCCTAGATAAGTCCTAATACGCTGGCCGAGGCGCCTCTGAATTGAAGTTGCCCCCTTTCCCATCACCAGCAAACAGACAACAAACAAAACCCCTGCAGACCACAGTGGTGGGGGTGCAGCCACTAGACCAACTTTATCACATGGCTGACAGCAGGTGGGAATCCACCTTCTCTGTGGGTTGTGCAGTTCCAGAGAGAAAAGCAAAAGGCCAAACTGCAGCTAGCAAGCCCGAGTTATACTTGCAAACTAAATAAGCTGTTTCTTTTTTGGCAAAGAGAAAGGAGGTGGAGCAACGAGGACCACACTGTCAGTCCAAGCTTCTCTTCTTCAGCACCGCAGGTATTTGGGATCAGTAATTCTTTGTTTTAGATGGCTATCCCTCACACTGCAGGACCTCCCCACTGAGTAGCAGCAGCATCCCATCACTAAGGACATGAGAAGGGTGTCCACCCACAGCCAGATGTCTGGTGTGGGAACAGAAATGCAGACTCTCACAATGGCAGGGACTCTGCCTTTACTCAGTAACATGAGAGGTGAAATAGTGTATTCTCCGTTAGCGAAAGAGATGAAACCACAGGAATCAGACACTAGGATTTTAATCCTCTGATTCTAGAGAAGTAGAGAACAGAATCATTTAATTGGCAACTGTAGTGATTTCAATGAGAATGGCCCCAGTAGACTCATATATTTAAATGATTGGTTCACAAAGGGTAGGAACTATTTGGGAAGGATTAGGAGCTGTGGCCTTATTGGATGAGATGCATCGCTGAGAGTGGGCTTTGAGGTATCAACAACTCACGCCGTTCCTCTCTCTACCTCCTCCCTCTTCACCGGTCCCAGTTAGCTCTCTCTATCTCCTCCCTCTCTCTGTCTCATGATTATTGTCTTCGTGTGTAAGAGCTCAGCTACTGCTCCAGGATCATGTCTGCCTGCATGCTGCCATACTCCCCAACATGATAATCATACTCATCCTCTGAAACATTAAGCAAGCCAAAACTAAATGCTTTATTTTCTAAGTTGTCCAGGTCATAGCGCTTGGTCTGAGCAATAGAAAATTAACTAAGATATCAACCGAAAGGTAGCCTAGTGATGAATCACAGATCTTCAGAAGAAACATACAGTACTAAGTAGAAGAGAACCCATTTATGCATTTTATAAAGTATAATTTTTTGTATTAATATGTGAATTACTAATTTAAATATAATGTAAATAAAAGTTATTAGAGGGAAATTAAGGCTAAGAAAGTGAAGTAGAGGAGGACTATGGGCAAATAAATCCCTCAGTGTTCTTATCCTCTATACATAGATTTCTTTCAGATATCCAAGGAAGTATAAACTGTTTCTTCACTGTATCATGTAAACTGTATTTACCCATGAACGGTCCAGCATCTGCATTTACAGGATATGATGTAGTGTATGGTCGACCTCTTCTTTATAATTTGAACTCTATGCTTTAACTCTCTGATGGCAAGATGGCCCTTACTTGCTCTCTGGCCTTGGAAACATAGCTATAGAAATGTTGTATGTAATGTCTGAAAAGAAAATGCCAAGTATATCTGGCCTTACCTCTCTGAAGTTATGAAATAAGAAAAAAAAACAGCAGTAAAAACATTCTTTGTGTTCATGATAAGAATAGGGGGAGGACCTAATCATGGCATCAGTCACAGAAATCATTCGGAAAACAAAACAGGTCAGAAAAATTAGGAGAATAGCAGAGATCCAAATATCTCTCAGCTTCTTTTTTATAGCATAAATACCTTTGAGAAATCTAGAAACATCACATCCTCTTTTTTTTCCCTATGAAAATAAACAAACAATTTTGCTCAGTAATTTAGTGGGTTCTCGAAATGGGGTGAGGTTTCTGCCCAAATTCTGGGTAGCCAGTGCCCAAGGCCAATCTCTGACCTCATAAGGGAACTCTCCTTCACTGTTGCTCCTCAGGATAAGATGGTATTCTAAATGAAATGATCTTATCACAATAGAGCACAGAGGGTTTCACAGACAATCTGTATCTAGAACCTCATTAAAGAGAAAGATTATATTTGACCTCAATTATCATTAATTAAATATTCTTTTGGCCAAATTATAAGTTTCAATTGTTTTTTTTTTTTCTTTTATAGGGTCTCATTATGCACCCCTCTGTTGTGGCTTTACCCATTCTTTGGGTGAACTGTCTGGGATTATGTATTCCTCATATCCTCTTGAGTGTAGTTAACTTTCTCTACAGATGAAGTTCTCCACTTAGTGCCTTCTTTAGCTATGTGGTAGAGAGACACTGCTTAGCTTTGTTTATATTGTGAAATGTTTTTCTTTCTTATCAATTGTGATGGATAGTTTGGTAGGTTTAGTACTCTGGGCTGGCTTATGTAGTCACTCAGAGCTCGTAGAATGTCTGTCCAGGCACTTCTGACATTCAGAGTTTTCATTACAAAGTCGAGTATTATTCTAATGGGCCTTCCTTAATATGTGATTTGTTCTTTGTCCTCGCCGCTTTGAATATTCTTTTTTTTCATTACACTTTGTGCCTTGATTATATGATGTTGTGGGGGGAATTTCCTTTCTGGTACTGTTGATTTGGTGTTCTGTATGCTTCTTGCTCTTTGATAGGCATTCCTTTCTTTAGATTGGGAAATTTTGTTCTATGTTGTTCTATGTTGTTGTTAAAAACATTTCTGATTTTGACCTCAATTTCTTCTCCTTCATCTATTCCTATTATTTGTATGCTTGGTCTTTTCCTGTGTCTTTTGTGATGTTTTATCCCTGAACATTTTAAGATTTTTTTTTCTGCTGAGCTATCAATTTCTCCAACTTTGTCTTCAAAGCTTGAGATTCTTTCTGTTTCATTTACCTCTGAGGTAAAAGAGAAAAAAATTCCTAGCTCAATATAAT
>NW_026067899.1:7441166-7459695 GCF_014885135.2 Alexandromys fortis
TATATATATTCTACCATGATTTACTTTCTAAAACTTGTTCCTATTTTGTTTTACCTATAACATGGTTGGGTTATATGGCTCTTTATCCTTTACCAATAATGAAAGTATATTAACTGCCCCCTTGTTGCTTTCCATTCACTATTCACTTGAGTCCTGACACAGCCCTTTGCTGACCAAGCTGAGGCACAGTGGTGTTGACTCTACTAAGTAACTTCTGCAGATCATCTCATTTGTAATCTAGACTTAATAGTTAGTAACCATTGTTATGGTTATTCCTCACATATAGAATCAGAGGATTAGCCAGTCAAATCACTTCGATCATCACTACTAAAAATGGCATGGCAGGAGTGTAAACTTGAGCATGTGCATCCCAATCCTGAGCTTTCTGTATCTCTACTACACTTATGCGGGCATATAAATGCTAGAATTCATTAATTTTGTAGTTCTCTTCTTGGAAAACATTATTATAAATATTCTAATTTCTGTATCCTTCCAATACATGTGTTTCCTATGTAATTTCTAAATAATGTTAAAGTTGGTATCTTTCAAGTTATTCCTGTGGACATAGCTGTGTTCATATCACAGGACATAGGCATATTTAGTTCATAATTCTGGTTCCCTTTTCTAATTCTCTGCTCTAGCTCAAACATTATTAAAACTTTATGTAATGTGCTCTTAACTTCTACTTCACCGGTCTCCACGTTGCTTGTCCCTTTAAGTTTTAAAATTCTATGTTAGCATTTTCAAACTATAACAACATAATTATTTTCTTGTCTTAAATGTTCTTCTCATACCTCATTACAGAGAGAGAGAAAGAGAGGGGGAAGGGAGAAAGAGAGAGAGAGAGAGAGAGAGAGAGAGAGAGAGAGAGAGACTAGCCAAGTGCAGAAAGCTTTTTAAAGAGTTCAGAAGGCTGAGATTTTATTCCTGACTCTGCCGTAGATCTCTTTTGTGGCCTTGGGTTTAACCTCCCTGCAATGGGCTTGATGAAGAGGTGTAAGGACTTCTCTGTTAACATGCATTCAATGGGCCAGATCCTTCAAATGATCCAATTGCACTTGGGGATTAAGTGAAGTCATTCGGAGAGGCATTAACCCTTCCTGGTCAATGAATTTTTCTATGCACGAATAGAATAAGTTACTAAACATGGACTGCTGTCCTTCAGTCTACACCCCGTCTCTCCCAATTGCCTAACTTGCACAGAAAGTGTCACACTCAGTCAATAACTTAGCAGTACTTGAGAGAAGTGCTGAGCAGTGGAAAAAGGGAATCGCAAGTAAATGAAACGACCCTCAACAAGCAGGTGAACAAACTGTAGAAATCAATGGCATGAAAATGGACTGCTTTCCTCTCCTCATTGAATTTAGTTGCCTTTTTCTCTCCCTTTCGAAAGCTGCCAGCATTCACGGAGTAAAGAAGTCCTAAAAGAACACTGCACAGCTGTCCTACCCCATCGAAGACAAGCCCTGTTTATTTAGTTCAGGGATGACCACAGTGGATCAAAGAGAAGCCCCAACCTGTTGCTGGAAACCCTCCATCAGCAGGCATCACCCCATGAGCAGCAGATCAATGCCGTTCTAGCCCTTTTCCCTGTTGTATTGTATGGTGATGAGGTTATCCAGCTCTGGGTCCTCTCCTTTCCCTGAGACCTACTATCCACATGGCTTCTTCTTAGCACTTCCTTTGCAGCCCTAGACCTGCTCCTTTCAAGCTGTCCTCCAAGAAAATCATGGAGGAATCCAGAATTCTTCAGAGTATAAGCAGAATATTCCTTCTGATAGAGATGGACACACTTGTTAGATTTGTATGTTTCTTGTGTCTTCGAGACATGTTAAAATTGATAATGTAAAAGTGTAGTCCTCCCACTTGTTATAATAGCTAATTGTTAAAGACAAAGTAAGAAGAGAGGGACGGTCCGTGGCATAGTCCATGGCCAAGTAGCTCATTAATGGGTCAGAAATGACGGCAGTATATTCTATAGCTTGAGGGAACAACAGGGCTGGTCTATAATTTCTGTAATAGTTGTCAACATCCTTTTTCAGTTTGGAAGGAAGAATTGTATTTAAATATCAATTTTCATATTTGTTTACATGTTTTGTGTGGATGTGATTTTCAAACTAAAAAGAGAAATCTAAGCTTAAACAAATGAAGGAGAAGAGCTGTGGTGCTGTTGTTGTGTAAATTAATCTAAAATGTTGTTATCAAAGTATAGTGCCTTATGCCTATACATCTAATACTTTTGTGGGAGAAACAGAGGAATCCCCTGAGCTTCAGATAAGCCTAGGCTGCATGGTGGGACCTTGTCTAAAAATAAATGGAGCCACAGAGCTGAGAACTGTAGGTTAGGAATGAGCAGTTGTTGAATACATAATAAACATTATAACTTCCTGGTCAAACTATAACTAATGCATAACTGTGTCCTTATGCAAATCACATGATTGCTTTGAACCTTAATTAATTGTTTGACACAGAGATGAGTCCACTTAACTCTGTGAGGATGCAAATATTTTGGCACACATACTGAACTACAAAATAAATGGTTTGTGGGTGTCTCTGTTCTTCATTTTTTTCTAGCTTCTCCAGGTGCTTGGTATCCTTTAGGCTTTAAATATTGCTGGGACAGACAAAGAAAGAAAAAAGACAACAATATAGAGAGGGGACCATCAGAAGAGGAAATAGGGGAGGGAGAATGGTGGAATAATAGTGGAATTTAATGATCTGAACTTGCAAAGAAACACATTATTTATAGGCTTATTTAAACTAATAACATACTAAATAAAGTAACATACAAGCCTTAGAAAATAATAACATCGAACTATCTTGAGTGACAAATAGAAGGGTTGATTTAAAATGAGGTCCTAACTAATAGCCTTGATTTAGCCCATACAATGTGTAAGATAGACCAAAACTACTAACTGGAGCTACTGTACACTGTCACTCTGTTGCCAAAATTTGGACAGTATTTTCAGTACCATTAAAGCAGATGAAACTCCACTGAACAATGGATAGCTCTTTCTTGTCATAATGTAGAAAAGAAGCAATACTCCTTTCTTGAAAGTTGTCAGAAATACCTTTCATCTCTCTCCTCATACTCTATTTCCTGGTTTAGAAACACAAGGTCAATGCCAAGCGAAGCAACTAGAAAGATGCTTTCTTCTCTTAAAGCAGCTAGAGTTCTGGTAGACTGCATCCTGGCAGCTATAGCATCCTCAAAATACTAGTAAGAGAAAAAAAAAAGATGTAGAGCTAGGTTGGGCCTTGAAAATACAATACATACTAAAGATTGTAATTTAATATGTGCTCCGTCTGCACACAGTCTTGGACAACAAGAGTGTCGGGTTCATGATAGGTCAGGATAACCTCTACTCGCTGAATATACTGAAGGCAGAAGTTGTGAAGGTGGATGCCACACACTTCAATGTGCCCAACTGCATCTAGATCTGAAGACAGATGAGCATTTGGATTTGTTAGACACTGGGGTAAAAGTTTTATATATGACATCCCAAGATAAACACGGGCTATGGATGCATCTCTCTGTATGTGAGAATAAATAAATCAAAAGGTATTGGCAGCTTACAAAGGAAAAAAAAAAAGAATGAATTGGAGAGGTACAGTGACATTTAGATCCATAGGAAATTCTAAAGATAGTTAACCTGATATACTATAATCATTGGAGATTTTTGTTTTTTTATTTATATATTATTTTATGTATATGTGTTTTGTCTGAATATAAGTTTGTGTACCACACACATTCCTGGTGCCTAAAGGAGTCAGAAGAGGGTGTCGGATCTCCTGAAACTTAACACAGATCATCTTCAAGGGCAACAACTGCTCTTAACTGTGCAGACATTTCTTCAGCCCCAAGGGTTTAAGATTTTTTTAAATGTCTTAAAATTTTAGGCAGGCAAATCGGTGAGGCTTTCCACAGAAAGCAGAAAGTAGGACTCAACTTAAATACGAGTTGGGCAAAGAGGGTCAGGTGTTGGTGCAGGGAAGAAATCTGAAGAAATCATGGGGGCAATTTAAAGAATAAGGAAGAGCCAGTGAACAGGTATGAGGCTTTACTAAATTAAGGTTTCTGTTGCAGGGAGGCCGCTTGTTTGTCCCGGCCACCCAGAACCAAAATAATCACACAGAAATCATATTAATTAAATCACTCATTGGCCTATTAGCTCTAGCTTCTTATTGGCTAACTCTTATATTAATTTAACCCACTTCTATTCTATTAATCTTTATATCACCACATGGCTGTGGCTCACTGGGTAAAGTTCCTAGCATCTGTCTCTGGCAGCTCCATGGCATCTCCCCGAATCTGCCCTTCTTTCTCCCAGCATTCAGCTTAGTTTTCCCCATCAACCTAAGTTCTGCCCTGCTATAGGTCCAAAGCAGCTTCTTTATTCATTAATGATAACCACAGAATACAGAGGGAAATCCCACATCAGGTTTCTGCTTGCTAAATTATGCAGACTGGCTGGGTATAATATTTAATTCTCTGCTCAGCAAATCATTTCTTCATTTTTATCCATCATATGCCAGGTCTCCTGATCTTTGTTAGAGGACAATTTCCCTAGAGTTATAAGAGCATGAATGAGTAATGAATGGATTCCCGAGACTTATTGTACCACAAAAGAGAAAGAGAAAGAGAGACAGGGAGAGAGAGAGAGAGAGAGAGAGAGAGAGAGAGAGAGAGAGAGAGAGAGGAATGTGGTCTAATCTGAGAGGAGATGTGGTTTGACTGGACGTGAATGAGTTTCACTCACCCCCAGAGTGCCATGCTGGCTCAAAGAGCATGGGATCAACAATATGGCAGGCAGCTAGCATATCCTTTACCCCCCCCCCCCGCCCCAAGCTTGGGTGAGAAGATTGTAAAAAGCTGGAAAACAGAGAAAAGAGCAGTGAACTACAACATCTTCTGGGCAAGACATCATTGCATCTGTAAATTCACCCTGGCTGCTGTTGTCTGCACTGTGTATATACAGGAATGGGCTTTTCCACAGTCACACATAGATAAAGAGGAAGCTAGGCTCCCATAACTCTCACTGCTGAAGTATTGGCTACTGATAAATTTGGAGAAAAAAAAGTCATTGCTTTCAATTGTCTGAGCCAGCCAGGCTACAAAGATTTACTCCAGTAATGGATGGTCACAGGGAGAGCCCGGGGTTAAAATCAGTGGGCAGCAAAACAATAGACAGGAATCCAGGAATGGGGCTTGCAGCAAGGAGATTTAAGAAGGCAGTGGTGGTAGAGTAATAAGAATGCATTATACACATGAATTAAGTTCTCAGGGAACAAATTATCAAGTAGCAAATAAGTGATTTGTATCCATTTTTAAATATTACTTAGTTTTTGTGGGGGTCTAAATCTGAACTGACGTAAAGGTTCCTATAGCTTTTTTCAACAAGACTTGATGGTGTCTTAGCTTAGAGTCAAGTGAAAAATAACTAAAACAGATGAAGTAAAAAAAAAAAAAACAACTCAGAATCTACATTATGTTAGTGATGTCCAGGTCATGATTACTTTATATAGGAAGAATGAGAAAATTGAACACAAATGCAGGAAAGGAAAAAAATGACTATAAAGTATATCTGATGTTATAACTAAAAGACAAAGAAATTAAAGGAACTGCTATCAATATTCTCAAGAAAGTAAAACCAACCTACTTTCCTGCATCTGAAAACCTCACCAAAGGACTGAGAAGTCTCAGCAGAAATGTAGCAATACTAAGAACCGTATGGCGATATTGCGTTGGCATGAGGGAGTAAGAAAGAAATCTACCTCCTGCCCTGCTAAGCAAGAATGCAACTCAGAAACTTGCTCCTTGGAAATCATTGAACACTGCTCAAAATATCTTTAAAGTGTACATATTCAAGAAAATCTACTAGATCAAGAGGCGATGGTTCACAAGAGGTGACTTGATCCTTATCCTATCCTAAAATTGTGCTACAGTGCTTCTTCCTCAAGTGTGTTCAGCAAAGACAGGGTACCCCTTCATTATAGCTCTCAGGACAGCCCCAGCCCTGTCCACCTAGCTCTCTATTAAGGGGCTCTGTCTTAGGCTTATCATCAGAAATAATCTTCTCACTCTCTATTTACCTCTACTTAGAGAGCAGAAACTTTATTTCAGGCCCACCAAGCAGGGAATACAGTAACTGTGGTCAGGTGTCTCAAGATCCCTAATGGTAAAAATCCCATTTGCGGAGCAGCACACACAGAAGAGAGCAAGCTTGCCCTCCCTCCTCTGCTCCGGCCCCAGGACATGGTTCTGAAGTTACCTGGAAGGCAAGAAAGGAGAGAAATGAGACTATAAGAACCCAAATCTTCATTTCTTTGCCTGGTCATTTTGTTTATTTTTATTTATTTTTTTTACTGTATTTTGAGAAAGCTCTATCCACTATGATATTTTAAAAAAAAATAGTGTTGGGGGGCTGGAGAGATGGCTCATAGGTTAAAAGCATTGCCTGCTCTTCCAAAGGTCCTGAGTTCAATTCCCAGCAACCACATGGTGGTTCACAACTATCTGTAATGGGGTCTGGTGCCCTCTTCTGGCCTGTGGGCATACACACAGACAGAATATTGTATACATAATAAATAAATATTTAAAAAATAGTTTTGGTCTCGGTAGAATATTAAAAGGAACGCTGTGATTTAAGCTATTTAGTAGAATAGGCAGAAGTTTGAACCCAGTAAGAGACCTTGTGATCACAGACAACTCTGATGGGTGTAAAAGGGGTATATTGCATAGGGTAGGCTGAATATATTCAGAAACAATCAGAGAAGAGTGCAGGCTGGTGGAGAAAAGCTCCTCAAATAAGACGCAGAATCACCAAAGCAAGGCTGAATCCACACTGGTTGAATAAAGCCTCTCATCAAGCACTGAATGGTAAGCCACTCTGATGCAGAGACACCTCCCAGAATATTATATTTCACTGTGAAAACATGCTCTCCCTAGCAGTGTGGAAGACTATGTTCAAATTCCATACTGTATTATTCAAGAAAAAGCCGAGTGGCCCACTAAGTTTCTAGTTTCCAAATGACTGTAGGGAGGGGGGAAGTAAGTTCCCTAAATAATGAGAACAATTTTCATGCCACGTACTCTATGTGTTATGGTTTGAATGAGAGTGACTAGCTTGGTCTCACATATTTGAAAGCTTGTTCCACCATTAGTGGGGCAGTTGAGAAGGATTAAGAGGCATGGTTTTGTTGGGGGAGGTGTGTCACTGGAGGTGAACTTTGGGGCCCCAAATCCCCACACTATTCTTAGTGGGTCTTTCTCTGTCTGGCACTCTCTCCTGATCTTTGCCTCAACATTTAAGCTCTCAGCTACTGCTCAAGTGCTTCGCCTGCCTGCTGCTGTGTTCTCCTTCAATGATCATCATGGAATCATTTTCTGGAACTGTAAACCCCTAATTAAACGCCTTCTTTCATAAATTGCCTTAGTCATCATGTCTCTTTGTAGCAATACAAAAATGACAAAGACATTCTGATAAAACTAAGTTCAGTGCACCAAAGTTTGAAATATGGCTTTTGACCAGAAAGTAGCTTATGCTGAGCCATTAGCAGTCTCTGGGTTGCTGTCCAAACAATGACATTTAGAGATCAAAATGAAAGTCGCAATATCATTGGTTATATATTACAAATGGAATACTAATAGACATTGCAGAATTAAATCAACCAAATCACCAGATAAATAAGCAAGCAGGCAATCACTGCAACTGAATGTCTACATCCTGTCACTACAAAGCATTATATATAATGTGAAAATTTACCAAATATGTATGAAACATGCAACAGAATTGGAGGATGTGATTCACAGTGATAAAGTAGGTACACATTGCTTTTGAGGGGGAAAAAGTACCAGAGCTGTTAAGGAAGACTTTAGAACAATAGAGCTGAAAGAAATCATGCTTTAAGGGCTAAAAGGCTGTCTCAGCAATAAAAGTAATGATATTTTTTTTCAAAGAGTTCAATAAAAGTTGTTAACAGAAAATGCACTAATTTAAATTTAAAAATTCAATATAGTTTCCCAGCAAATTTGAACAAATTACCAACACATTTGACATTTTTCATCAGAACAAGGAGGGAAACAAAGAATTACTGAAAGCAGAAGAGCTTCAGGGGAATGTGTACCTCTATATACTGTGCCTGCTATAGAGAGTGTGGAGATAAAGAAATACAAGTGCAAGTCCCACCTCATAGAAAGCCTTACTCTACCAGCCACAAAACTCAAAGAAATCAGCTATAGTAACTACAAAGAACTCTATACCCAGCCATGTCCTAGTAATAACTGCATGCTAAATACAAATGGAAAAGTCACAACATGAGAACATGTAAAATGAGGTCAGGTACACCAGCAAAACATAGCCCCCGAATTCTTGTGCAAACATTGGCGAGCAGAGGACCAGAATAGCAGAGTAAATGTGTCAACTAAGAATTTTATATCAGTCAATTTAGCTTTCAAAAGTGAATGTTAAATAGAGATATTCCCAGAGAAAAAAAAGGAGTAGATCTATTACTATTGAACAGTTTTTAGTAAAAAAATATTTTATTATTTGAAACTTTCATACAGTGTAATATGATCATATTCATCCTAACTCCTTCCCCTAATTTTTCTCATGTTAATTCCCCATGTCTCATCCTTTCCTGCCTTCCGGTCCTCTTTTTACTCCCAATAACTCATGAAGTTCAATTTACGCTAACAAAATCCATAAAAATCCCGACTCTCCCTCACCTAAAAGATATCAACTCTCCAATAGCCCCTTAGTTAGGCTCTTAAGCCTCTGCAAGCTCCTGTAAGAAGGTTGATTGGCTTGACCTTGTAAAGGTCTTATGCAGGCAACTGCAGCTGCTGCTAATTCTTAAGTGGAGCAGCCCTGCCAGGCCCAGTGTCTAGAAGTTCCCAGTTTACTTCAGTTCTCCTCATCCTTTGCTCATAGATCTTTCTGAACCCTCTTTCTGTAATGGTCCCTGAGCTTTGTAGGATGTGACATGGAGACACCATTTCTTCAAGCAGTTTTAAAGAGTTAGGTAAGCATGAAGCAAGTGGCACCTGAAGGGATCCAGGTGTGTGTGTGTGTGTGTGTGTGTGTGTGTGTGTGTGTGAGAGAGAGAGAGAGAGAGAGAGAGAGAGAGAGAGAGAGAGAGAGAGAGAGAGANTTTTTAAAAACATCTCAACTAGTAAAGAAGTCAATTTCTTGACACATTATGCATATAATGATGTTCCTTGTCATAATAAAATGTACTGACAACGACAGCACAATGGCAGTGGGTTGAGGTAAAACTGTGCCAAGAAAACAAATGACAACATGAGGATAGAATACCATAAACAGAACAGAAAAAAAGAGAAAAGTGAACATAAAAGCCTTATTTATACGCATTCATTCACATTGCTCTTACAGTCTCCTGCACCCCAGGCTTGCCTACAACTTATTATGTAGTCCAGAATGACCTAGAACTTGTGATCTTCCTGCATCCTCCTCTCAAGTACTGGGGTCTCGGTTGTGCACCAGCAAAGCCAGTGCTTATGAGGTGCTAGATTTGGAGCTCAGTGATTCCTGAATCACAGACATGAACTCTAACACTGAGCCACCTTAAAAGATAATTATATAAAATGGTAACTATACCAATACATTGCTTAGTTTATGTCATACATAACAACTATTACATGTGTAACAGCTGTGGCAAAAATAAGATAAATTAGAGCAACATGGTAGGGAAGTTTTAGTGTTTTACTGGAAATAAACCATAACAAACTGGAGTAAATTGAGAAAATTTAGAATATTCTGGGTCTATAAAGCATCTTCTATGAAAATGGCTTAAAATACATTTTAAATATCATTATAAGAATTAGAATATTGCTATATAAAAGTATCTGCTTTCTACAGATCAAGGCAAAAAGGAAGGATAAGGGATGAGGAGAATAATGGGAAATAAAGAAAACTGAAAGAAAAATGATAGCTTTAGTGTCAGACCTATTTGTAAGAGCATTAAGAGGATATTGAGTGTTCGTAATGATGTAGAGAAATTTGTAGATTATTGTATAATAATGTATATAAATATATAAACGCTATAGTATCTGAAAAACAACATGTAAATAGCCGAGTAAGAAACCCAAATGTCCTTCAATAATAGAGCGATAAGGTATGATATATCTGCATCGTAGATATATATTTTTTATTTTTAAAACAATCTTATTTTACATACCAATCCCAGTTCCCTCTCCCTCCTGTTCTTCCGCTCTCCTCACTTTCTCCCTATTCCAACCCCCATTCACTCCTCAGAAAGGAGTCAACAAAGTCTGTCACTTGAGGAGGACCAAGTCCTTCCCCCATGTATCTAGGCTGAGCACGGTAACCCTCCATAAGGAATAGGCTTCAAAGAGCCAGTTCATGCACTAGGGATAAATACTGGTTCCACTGCCAGTGGCCCCACAAACTGCCCACGGTGGATATATTGTGAGAAAGAAATAGTGAAGATGCTTGCTGTTACATGTATATTCTGAAGATAGAAATTGCCTTAAGAAATTTGATTTCTAGTATATCTTAAGGTGATTTCTACCTTCAGTATATACATGTAATATATTTAGATGAAGTAAGCCAAAAATCTATAAAAATAATAATTCAGTTAATGAAAACTATATAATTGAGCTGTGCTCGCTGAACTTACTTAACCAGTTTTCCAATACTGATCCTTTCTTCATGTTAGCCACTGAATTTTCTTACTACCATTGTTCTGGGAGACTGGATCCTTGATGTTTCTATTCTTAACACTTGTACTATTTGCTCATTGAAGGTGAGTTTCATTAAATGTGCAAGAATCTTTGATGTTTCTTGAATTTATTATTACAATTCTAGTAAATACTGTATAGACAAAAGTAATTTTTTTCAATACAAAGAAATCCAAATAAAAGATTCAATTTATTTTGTTCATGTGTGTGTCTGTGTGTGTGTACATACTTCAATGTTGAGGACAGAGGACAACTTTGACTCTTCATAATGAATCTTGCCAGGCTTACGATAGGTGATATAATATTAGTAATGTAAAAGAATATAAAAATAATTGCTGTGGGACAATGGTCTGTACCTTGTCACTTATATTTTAAATACTGGCTGATTGGCCAGTAATCAGGCAGGAAGTAGAGGTGGAGTGATGAGAATTCTGGGAAGAGGGAAGTTTCAGTCTGCAGTCGTCACCCAGATACAGACCAAGCAAGATGTGACTTCCTCGCCATAAAAGGTTTCAAGCCACGTGGCTAACACAGACAAGCATTATGGGCTAATATAAGTTATAAGAATTAATTAGAAAGAAGCCTGAGCTACTAGGCCAATCAGTTTATAATTAATGTAGACCTCTGTGCGATTTATTTGAGACTTAATGACTATGGGAATGGGGCGGGACAGAAACCTTGGTCAACAAATAATAATTCTTAGATTGCAGGCATATTTACATTTTCATATAATTATTAAAGAAATCTGCTCTCGAAATACTTGAAATGTAAACCTCAAAGCAAGGATTTTATAAAAAACACCTTTAGGATTGAGCACCTTGGCAAAAAGTTTCTCCCCATTCCAATGTTTTCTCATGTTGTATATTGTTTTCTGCTTTTAGCTAGAAGAAATGATTTGGGATACACACACATCATTTTTCTTGTTTCTCCCTTTTGCTAACATTCCCAATGATCACAACACCAATCACGCTTGGTCATATTTTGGCCAAGGCAGATGTGAATAAATCATTAAATAACCAGAGGCACCTTTGGGCTCTTGCTCCTACGTGTGACCCAGAAACCATGAGAGAATGATGGGGTAGAAGTGAGCTTTGATGAAGAAACAGGGTCAGCATGATTTCCATTTTGGTAGCATGTGCACACGAGTCTTAAATAAAGAGCAATAATTTTAGAAGTGACACTTTTTGCACATTAGCATGACGTGGAGTAACCATCTCAAAGGAGAGGCAGTTCCAGTGATGTCGTGGTGTTTGCCTTCCCCTCTACAGTCAGCATGTGTCATTTGCAGAGACAAGAGTCATGTCTATAAGGTTCTGTTCTCATTTGGGACACCAGACTAATACAATTCTGGCCATTCTGTGTAAGATAAAGGAATATAGAGATACAAATTTCAAATCATCTTGGACCTCTGAAGTAAGAAAGAGTGGAAAAGTAAACCTTGTTGGGGCTCCTGCCAAGATGTTTGTAGGTGGATGTTCAAAGGGGAAGAAAAGCTTAAGGAGAACAACTGAGAGACACAGGAAAAACAAACAAACAAATAAGTCAGAAATCCCAGCATTCGGTGAGAAAAACCTGGAGTGGTCCCTTCAGAGTACACCACCAAGGGTGGAGGGAAGCTCTCCCCTTTCTGGATCTCTGTTGGTTTATTAATAAGAACTAGTACTTGGCAGATAGACATTTCCAGAAAATGGAATATGTCTTGCCCCTTAAATTCACGTAGGCTACCCAGAAACTCGCAAGTTCCAGGAATTTTTATAAAAATTTTCATATAAACAAACAATAATCTTGAAATTACGGTTCCTGGTAACAATCTCTATGGATGCAATCCAAACATGCACTTGGATTATAGAAAAAAAAAAGAGGATAAGGAAAACAAGGAAGAAATTTTCTTAGAGATACATTTTTATTAAAATGCTTATTCTTTCTTAATTCATTCACATTGGATGTTACGGCACCATTAGTAAATTGTTATTTTTATGAGACTGTTTCACTAAGGAAATTTCTTAATTCATTACATTTTATTAGATCAGCAGTAATGAACCAAAAACAATATCATTTATTTTTATTACTACTGTAGGTTAAATCACAATGATTTATATAGCCAGTTTGAAGCAATGACTGTGTAATTACTTGGTTATTGTCAACGATATATTTTTCTTAAATAAGACACTTTAACCACATGTAAAGTCGATAAATACAGAAACTTGTAAGTGAAAACAGTGGGCTAGACATGCACCACTATTTTGCATGTAAGGGACCATGTGTATCTGCTTTGGTTGGGATGTGAGGGATATTAGGAGATGGGCAAATGACTGGCATAATGGAGTGGCAATACAAGCATGCCAAAGTCAAGTTACGCAGTATTAAAATGTTATTTATAGCATTATAATCCTAACAAGACTAATTTTCTTAAGTGGAAACCATGCATAGCGATTCCATTGTTTTGTGGATCCTTGCTTCTCTGACAAAGAGAATATTTTCTAATATTTTGTGACGGTTTTTCTTATGATCTCTAAAGTTACAATGTTCTTAAGCAATGTTCTTTTGGTCTTACTGTCCCAAGACGTACATCACTCACTTCCCTTAGTCCTGCATTCCAGGTAGTGAAGAAATGTGCTACAACCCTTTGTCATTTGTAAGGAAAGGATAACAGTAAAGATGCTAATTCCTTTTTTTCTGGATAAATAATCTCAATTCAGATAGATGTTGAGCTAGCAAGTAAGCAAAGACCGTGCTTGTTTTGATTTACTAGTGATATGTTAATATTTGCAGCTACCATGAAATGATTGCCTTCAAAATACCCATTAGAAAAGCAGCTATGGATCTGTACAGTTGGATCCTGAGGTAGATTGATTCCCAATTTTCTGAGGAACCATCACATTAATTTCTGTAGTGGCTACACACGTTTGTATTCTTACCAACAGTGGAGGAGTGTACACCCTTGCTCCACGTTATTGGCAGCATGAACTACCAGTTGGGTTAGCTGATATTATGTACCAAAAACTGAGGGTAGAATCAAACATAACAGGCTAAAAAGAAAAAAAGAAAAAGTCAATGAAATGATTCCTAATGATCTTTGCCTCTGCTTATGGAACAGGGAATGCCACAGAAGAGAGAGAGAGCAAGAATTATAGGAGCCAGAGGAGATGAGAACACTAGAACACAGCCCTGCAAGTCAACAGCAGAGCTCATAGGACCTCACAGAGATTGAAGACACAGGCATGGGATCTGCTAGATTTTCCACATATATGTTGTGGTTGTTTAATTTGAAGTTTTGTGGGTACCAGAACAGTTGAAGTGGAGGCATTTCTGACTCTTTTGAGACCCTTTTCCTCCTATTAGGTTGCCTTGTCTGGCCTTGATGTGAAGGTTGATGTGAAGGTTTGTGCCTAGTTTTATTGCATCGTGTTTTGCCATGTTTGTTTGAAATAGCTGGGGGGCCTGCTCTTTCCTGAAGGAAAATGGAGGAACAGTGGATCTGGGGGAGAGGGAGGTAGAGGGGTACTTGAAGGAGTGGAGGGAGGTAAGGTTATGGTTTTTGTATGAGAGAAAGGTATGGTTATTGTATGAGAGAAGAATAGAAAAAAAAAAGCCTTTGGACTGGGGTTGTTTCTCAATAGTAAAGTTCTTGCCTAGGATGTAAAGAGCCTGGTTTGATCTGTAGCAGTTCAAGAAAAAAAATAAACAAAACAAGAGTGTTTCTTGCGTGAACTCTGTAGACAACAATGTGTTGCAATGTCAAAAAGTTGGACACAACTGCTTAATGTATTCCCAAATAAATATGGACTATTCTTTGGAAAAAAAACTTTCTATAAGAAGTTGCAAACTTGGTTTATTTTTTTCAATAAATGGTTAATTTGCTTTGGAAAGAGGTAGGGAAGTGAAGGGGCTTGTATTCAGGTCTTCTGGCTTCTCCCATTTTCAAATATTTCATTGCACATTGGTTCAGCATTTTTTCTACTCTTTAATTCTGAACAGTGATTGCATTAAAGTGAGACTACTATGTCTTTCATCACCGAAGTTGGGACGGCAGAAGTAAGGCTGATAATTCTACATTCAAAGCATGCAAGAGGTAGCTTTTTCACTAGTGACCTGGGGAGGGAAAGATGATCATGAATATTCATCAGAATGTTTTTATAAACATGAGAGTTAACGTAGAGAAGTAAAAAAAGGAGTAAATGATTTATATTTAAAGAGTTAGCTGATAAAAAAAAAACCTCCTAAGGACTGAAAAAGAGAAAAATACTGTTCCCAGTGTGTTCTAGGCATGGCCTGATTCCCACTGCGTTCTAGGCATTGCCAGATTGCCAGTGTATTCTAGACATTGCTAGATTCACAGTGTGCTCTAGGTATTGCCAGATTTGCAGTATGTTCTAGGCACTGACAGATTCCCATTATGTTATGGGCACTGTGAGATTCCCAGTGTGTTTCTAGGCATTGCCAAATTCCCAGTGTGTTCTAGGCCTGTGTTCTAGGCATTGCCAGATTCCCAGTGTGTTCTAGGCATTGCCAGATTCCCATTGTGTTCTAGGCATTGCCAGATTCCCAGTGTGTTCTAGGCATTGCCAGATTCCCAGTGTGTTCTAGGCATTGCCAGATTCCCAGTGTGTTCTAGGCATTGCTAGATTCCCAGGATCTTCTGACCTCACTGTATTGTTCAATCTGCTTTTGACACAGCAAAGGTTTTAGCCAAGGCAGATGCCTGTGGGGAGCTATCTAGACTAGGTTAGCTTCTGTGTATGTCTGTGGGGGGCTATCTAGACCAGGCTAGCCTCTGTGCATATCTGTGGGGGATTATCTAGATTAATTTAGCCTTTGGACATCTCTGTGAGGGATTATCTAGACTTGGTTAGCCTCTGTGAACACCTGTGAGTGAGTAATTTGATAAGGTTATTATTATTTATTTTTGAGAAAGGGTTTCTCTGTAGCTTTGAAGTCTGTCCTGGAACTAGCTTTTGTAGACCAGGTTGGCCTCAAACTCACAGAGATCTGCCTGTCTCTGCCTCCCGAGTGCTGGGATTAAAGGTGCTCACCACCATCCAGTTTTTTGATTAGGTTAATTTAAACAGGAAGACCCATGCAAACAAAGGACTGCAGCATTTCCGGAGCTTTGAGCCCAGACTTTCCCATAAAGAGGAAGTTATTCTAAGGACAAGAGCTCATTGTTCTCGTAGTCCTGACTATGAGTACAATGTGAACAGCTGCTTCCAGTTCCTGTCACTCAGGCTTCGCCACCTTGGTGAACTAAATCCCCAAACTGTGAGCCCAAATAAACCTTCCTTTCCTTAAGTTGCTTTTGTCAAATCAACATGAAAACTAACTAAGTCTGCAGGTGAAAACTATGTACATTGTTCAACCAAACGAATGTGGAAGTAGCTCATGCAGCTGGGGACTCTTCACTTATTGGCAATGACGGAGACTGCATTGAAAAAAAAGGAGATAAAACCTAAGCCATTTTAAAATTTTCTTTTTATGTCATGTATACTGTGTTAGAATAAAACTAGAGGTTCATTATACTTAAATCCTTGTCTTACTATGTTATTGAACAGTGCTAGTGGATAGTTTTATCAGTGTACTCTTGCAATTATTAATCTGATCTGTCTGAATTGTGGTTTCTTATTTAGCCTTTTTCGTCTTGAACTATAATTTATGGTCTGTCAACCCACACATTTCTGACCGATGGTACAATCAGAACTTGTTATTACTCATTAAGTTCAGTGTTAAAAAAAAAACAAAAGGACTAACTAAAAGAGAAATTAAAATGAAAAGGAGGGAAACTGTTTACTTTATAACTAAGTCAGGTAAGGCCGTTTCCTAAAGAACACAGCACCTCAGGGACCTGGGGACCCCCACTTTAAATTTCAAGTTGGCTCTATAACAAAATCCATATTTTTCTTGTATTTGCTCTTTTCTTAGGCACCACAGCCAACTGACACATACTTAATATGTCAATGCACAGCTCTTTAGTGAGTGATCTCCATCTGTGAGGAAGTGTTTGGCCAGAGTAGTATCAATATTCAAGTTAAATATTCCATATACATACATATACTTTGGGGGTGTCCCATTATCTTCTATTGGCAAGAACCCTAATGGAGTCAACAAACTCACACAAGGACCTAGGGTAAAACTAAATACTGTTGTTCTAAGAAAAAAAAACAGCAATTAAATGACTTCTAATGACATACTTTTATACTCATAGATCAGTGCCTTGCTCAGCCAGCATCATAGAAGCATCCTCCCGCAGTAGATGGGAACAAATACAGAGACTCACAGCCAGAAAAGTGAGAGACATTGAACCACTCAGCCCTAAATGAGATGTCTCCCTGAATTCCTCTCCGTAGACCCCAGAGAACCTTGCAGAAGAGGAGACAAAAATGTGTAAGAGCAGAGTGGATGACAGACACTAAGAAAACAAGGTCCTCGAAATCATTATAAGTCAAGCTCATATGAATTCACAGAGACTGAAGCAGTAGACACAGGGCCTGCACGAATGTGCACGGGTCCTCTGAGCACATATTATGACTTTCAGTTTTGTGGTTTTACAGGATTCTTGAACATGTGAACAAGTGGGTCTCTGATTCTTGTGCCTTCTCTAGGACTTTATTCCTTCTTTCTTTTTTCCCCCAATTCTGATGAGTTTGTTTTTGTTTTATTTTATTATTAAAAATAATTCAAATATTTTGATGATTGGGACAGAAACTAAGAAATAAAAAATGATGAGGAGCTGAAGAAGTAAATTAAGTCCCTTCAAAGAAGAGAACCAAATGATTAGTAAGGATAATATAAGTTAATTCATGTGAAATCTCAAGGTAGCAAATTTTAGTAACATTGAACTATATTCCTTGGAAAAGTATATGTTTATCTAAAGTGGATAAATAGATAAAAACTCAGAAAACAAAATTATGAATCGCAGCCTTTTTCAGTTATTTGGCGTGTTAATGATGTGTAGAACAGCTGTTTTTCCTTGTCTAAATTGCAGAATGTTTCGAAACAGATGTGCTTGGCATGTATAGAAAAATGTTACAGTAAAAAAAATGAGAAAGAAAAAAATAAGAAATAAATGATTGAAAGGCCAAGGGCAAGGAACTGTTCAGCTGAATCAGCAGAAAAGGGAACGTTTTAAGAGTTCAAACCCAGAATGTGTTTGGTTGTGTTTCTCTTTCTCTTTGTGAGTTACACTTGTTGTCGGTTACCCTGAACTAACAGACAGGACCTCCCATTTTCTTCAATTCCTTGCTGAAGACTCCAGTGCCCTGCTGGCTAGAGAGAAAAGAAGCTATATTTTAGAGCCAAGGCAGAGGTCACATTTGTTTGTGTTCGCCCTTGATGGCACCATTCAGAGCAGTTGCCAATTGACCACTCTATGCCCCTTCTGTTGAGAACCGGACTCACAAAGGAAACATCTTATTTTTGATACATTCCACCTAAGGAGAGAGGAGCCTCCATTAACCTATCAGAAAAGCGAGGAGCTCAGCTTAGTAGTAGATGAAAAAAAAAAGTCAGTATTGTCTTGTACAGACCTGAAAGGTGTCAGCATGTCACGGCAAGGGGCCTTTGTGGTGTTGCCATATAATAGGTTTTGTGAGAGTATCCTTGTAGTCATGCAATGTGCTTCTAGATTTTTAAAAATTTGTTGAATGGTAATCCTAGTTCATCCTCTATCTATCTCTATCTATCATCTATCATCTATCTATCTATCTATCTATCTATCTATCTATCTATCTATCTATCTATCTATCTATCTATCATTATCTATCTATCTATCTATCTATCATCTATCATCTATCTATCTATCTATCTATCTAT
>NW_026067899.1:7459784-7466470 GCF_014885135.2 Alexandromys fortis
TATCTATCTATCTATCTATCTATCTATCTATCTATCTTTACATCATTCTGAGGTCTCTTTTCATAACATTTACTAGTAAGAAAAATTTCTGTAAATCCTAGGCACTCTCCAGGGCAACTGTGTTCTCAGTAGTTGTGCTTGAGTATTGAATCCCCAAGCAACATAGGCCATCAAGAAACAACTTTGTGTTTCCAGACATAATGGTCAGGAAGAAGTTGTACCTGTGCCTGAGCACTTGGTTTCTTGTACTGCATGTCAAAAACTACCTCTCTCCAATTTAGAGGTGCCCTGGCCTAATTTAACAGGCCAAAGGTCCCAATTGCTAATTTGCTAAGCAATTTATCACATATTACCTATACCATCTCAAGTCAGATCAAGTGCGAACACCGAGTCATGGCAATGAGTCGAGACAAGGGAAATTGCGATTAATTCACTGAGATGACTTGTTGCTAAATATTGAGAACACGCTTCTAATTTGAAATAATAGCCGTGCATTCTGTTATGTGACTGCTTCAGTAATATATATAGAAAACTGTGTTTAAAAAAGGTGCAATATGAAGTTTAACATGTCTGTCTGACACAATTAAAATGAAATTAAAATTTACTTGGAATTCAGGTAGGTTCAAGTAGTGAGTGCTTAGACATTTTGTCACAGATTCTTTATAGACAGGATGATGTTCTAAATAACAGAGAGGTTTCTTCTCAACTGAGCTGCAAGAGTGAACCAAGGTCCAGAGAGAAGGAGCCTATCATAATTCTCTGTTCACCAAGGACCACATAACCTTCACAATCATCACATCAGGATTCAGAGAGCTTTCCTATCTATGCCCTGCCATTTATTAATTACTTAATTCTGTAAGCCTGGTTACCTTGTCTACACATGGTGGCAATAATTATAAACCACCTCATAAATGTGCATATTGAAAAATAACCATGGTATTTGATGATAGATCTATGATTAAGTCCCAGCAACAATGATTGGTGTTAAAGACAATGACTTTCAAAGTCCTCTGGCGCAGCAATGGGCATCATGAAGCAAAGCATAAAAGTCTTGTCGATCTTTAAATTTGGTACTATAATATGTGACCAAGAAAGCAAAGGCAAAATTTACAAGAGGGATACCAACAGTGAGGTGCCTACGCCTGTATCCAATGCCGTTTAAAAAAAAAATAGCTCCAGTGCTGAGCAATGGTGTCAGAACACACTCAATGCACCTCAAGAGTCACAACTTTCCTGTTTTCTCACATGGGTATCTATCTACCTCGTAATTTAAGAATAAAGTTATAATGGAAAATGAGAATCATCACTGTTTTCATAATTTCCTTGCTTGCTAGGTAAATGTGATAGAGACAGTGTAGAGATGTGTATGTTCATGAATATTCTGGCCTATTAAAGATTGGGTGTTTATTGAGCATAATCATAAAGCCATTCTGTGATTCCTTGGTGATAGCAATTAATGCTGAGGTATTGGGATGTCTTGTAGACTATACTTTGAAAAGAATCTTTTAATAAGATATATAGAAAGCTTCAGTGAAGAATATTTAATTTAAACTATACCAGCATGTTCAATGATAAAATAAGTAGCCTTAGTCAACTCACAAAAGTTTTATAAATGCCCTAAAAACAAATTATGATTTCTTTTATTTTATAGATACCCATACTAAGTAGCAAAGGAGATGTTTCTTTAGGACTTGAGAGTGATGGGCAAAGTCTAGCAGAACTGAGTGTCTAATTCAGAAGCTCTGGCAAACACTGTTCTTTTCAGAGTAGGCCTGCCAGTGACATCCCGGCTTGCTCTAGAAGTGAAAGTCACAGCAGATCCACTGGCTTCGCAAGGTAAGATGATCTGTAGTCCTTGGAGGAAGACAGTTTTACATAGCCCCTTTGATTTTTCAGTTTTGAATTGCTCATCTGGAAAGCACTTTTGTTGACTGGAGGATCCGTGAGTCAGCGTGATAAAAGACATGCTCACATTATAGAGCAGAGACGTGGATACACACTTCAGTCTAAGTGTCAAAGCTCAGCAGGTATTTTGATAAAAGGAATATCTCACTTGCCATGAGTGACACTTGAAAACTAGCTTCACTTAGCATCTTGGGCCTCATGAAGAACACACAGCAGCCAGAGCGCTATGAAGGCATAACAAGAACTAAATAAGCACCTTAAACCACTTAGTATCTCCATTTTGATCTCCTTCTGAATGATGGAGTACATTTAAAATTCCATAAGGCATCAGTTGGGCACCCATGGCAGCCACTACTCAACCTGCATTTTGTTTTTAAAGACAGTAATTGGCATTTGTGCCTATTAATCTATTTTATTAATAACTGTTCTAAGGTACTTCCTACACAGCTAATAGAGGGGAGAGTACTAAGAAGGGCCAAATCTTTCAAGATTTCTTTGTCAAGTCTTCCTTTGGTTTTAGCGGACAAAACTTAACTTGCTAGAAGCCTGGAAGCTACCATCCAGAAATCATTAGCATGTGCAAATTTTTGTCAAATCTTTGATTTGTTAGCTACATTTTTTTTTTTTTGCTTCCATGGTGGAATGAAGTTGGATCTCACCTTCTGCAGTTGGTCTTTGCCCCCAGTCTGATGCTTATCTCAAGGAATACCTATCACTGAATGTTTGAAGTTCCTCCACTAGGAAACTGAGCCCAGAGATGCATTACAATTATCTCCAGTCCCTTGGGATTCAGGGCATAGTTAAAGAGGGATCGAGTTATCCAACATCAGAAAGGACTAGAAACTGAATCCGAAATACCCCTGTTCTTAAAATTTCCGTATACCTTCTTGTCATCCTCTGTAGTCTACTTCTGCTCCAGACAGGCTCAGACATCTACACAGTTTATGAAAACTTACTCACTTCTCATTTAAACACCCTGTCAAACACCCGAAGAAATCAGGTGATCAAATAACCAAGACACAAGGACAGAGGATGAAACAACAATTTACTCCCATGGGCATTTGTTCCTATAGCTTGCTCAAATGTCTCTGTGGGTTTGTTGCCTTTGTTTCTTAGTGAAAATAACAGAGGCCAAACACTTTTGATGACACTTCTATGTCACAAATATTTCCAAATCACACACAAATATACCAAAAGATTAGTTCAGAAATCAAAAGGGCCCAAGAATTCATTGGGTTCCATTGAACCTAAACTTCTTCCTAGTCCCAGTGGAAGACCAGCTGAGTGCAGCAAGCCTGGAGCTTGGCTCTGCTTAACCCCCTCCACTTCCCCACAGTGACCAGTTCTGCTTCTTACAGGGTTGAAAGCTGAGGAGGGAAGAGAGGTAAAGGGTGGCAAAGACTGGCTTCGAATGGAACCCAGATACTTTGGTATCACTTTCATCTAATAGAGTAGACACTTTAAAATTGAGCCCTTTGCTTCTGTTTTTGTTGTATTCAAAGGTTCCTCAGTTCAGGCTTCAGCTCTGGAGAATCGACCCGTTTCATCGTTCTACTTTAGTTAACTATTCCCCCATAGTCCCTGCTTTCCTCTAATACTTTCTGTGTGACCTCTCGCTTCCTTTCTCTGTTTCCTTCTCTCCTGCATCCCCAGTGCTGAGCTTGGAAAAGGTATAATTTAGTTGAGGGCTAGCTGTCCCGCCTGTCTTCGATGCTCACATGCAAGCTGGATGCCGCGAGCCAATCATGCATTAGAGACAAGCCTAGCTGACCCATCATTGCATGGTATTGCTTCTGAGAAGCCATCTAGTCAGAGCTCCATTTTCTAGTGGGGGTGGAGTCATGGACAGGGTGGAATCATGTTCCCCAAAGAACATGATTCTTGAAACCTTTCTTACTAAACCCAAGGAAAAGCAAAGACCCCTTGCTCCCAAAAGCTTTCTTCCAGAGTTGTTTTATTTTTCCACTGATATATCATTCTTTCATAATCAGAAATAGCAATTTAGCCGATGGTGGTCATTCTGATCCCGACCCAACTTCTACAAAGGTTGGGCTTCATTTTCTGTGTTTCACTGAGAGAGGGAGGTGTGGATGCTCTCTTCTGAGGTGCAACAACCCAAATTAAGGAAGATAGTGTTCAATTTCATCATCTTATTCCACTGAAAAACAAGACCTGATTCTTGCCCTGAGAGGATTCTGTACCCTTTTCCAATTGATTGATTGAGGTAAGATAATTTTCTGTAATCGTTTAAAGATTTTGTATGACAGACCACCTCTAACTGCAGGGTGTTGTTGAACTCGATTGACATATCATGGTATCTACCTAGACCTCTGCTGTACAGTTCGAATGAAGGTGGACATATATTTAAATATTTTGGAGTGCTTGGTATTGCTGCTGTCTTTGAAAGGAAGGCAAATGTAAATCAAACCTCTCCTCTAGTCTAAAGACTGTGTAGACAGCTTGCAGACTTTTTCTTCATATGCTTGAGGACTCTGGCTGTTTTGCATGACACTGAACTCACACAACCAGAAATCAAAACTGAAAAGAAATCTGTGAATTGGAAAGAGTAACGTTATCTTTTTCTTATCATTCTCAAAATTATGAATGACCCAAGTCTGTTCTGTAAGTAGTGAACATTTATTCAATTCTAGGTCTGGCTCCCAGTTGCATTGTTAAAGTAAGTCTCAGGTTGTCAGTCTTCATGTCTGTACCCCAAGGGTCAGAGGCATTCTCCAGGCTTTCGTGTAAAACAGTAAACCCTAACGGCTGGTTGAGTGAATGCCACTTTAAAGGTGCCTTGCCATCCATGGCTCTCAAGACAACTGTCCTGACAACAGATTTTATGCAAATATGGCTAGATTTGCTTTGTGGAGGTGACATTTGTCTTTCTTATTCATTGTAGGTCCACGTCTGACATATTCTCTTCCATGCACTAAGTGCCTAAAATAGAACTATTTCGAATGAATAGGAGACGTGTTTAGACATTTCTTCTTCAAATCAGTAGCAGACATTTGGCAGAAAAGAATAAGTTACCCCAAGAATCATTATTGTTGCTTCTTTGTTGCTACGATTTACAAACTTGTCAAATCATCAGCTCTACCTAAAATTAAAGTTATTAAAGTAAAAAGTAAAACTCTATTAAAATAAAACTCCTGGTGACTAGCTCCCTAAATTAGTTTCCTTTTCGTTTCAGTAAAATCTAATGTGTATCCAACATTGTTTTTCATAAATATACATATTGATATATATTAATAAGTGATGTATAATGCTGTCTCTCATATTTGCAAATTATGTAGGCGGTTTTAATGTGCTGTTCTTCTTTAATTTACTTGTTCTGATCCACATTACATTTTTGAATTTTTGTGAGAGGGATTCATGTAGTACACAGTCATTTATTTCAACCACCATAGAATTCGTTATGTGAGAAAGAGAAAAAAAAATGCACATTTATCCATTTTCCAGCTAATACATAATTAAGTTATTTGAAATTTTGCTGTCATCTTTGGTACTGCAGCAAGCATGCATTAAATAGCCACTTGTACATGGGCACCAAGTTTCTCTATGGCATGGGACAACAGGTGGAACAGCTGAATCAGTAAAGGGGCCAATGGTGCCAGAGGTGCTCACGGTCTCAGAACTAACTGTGTTAGCTGCTCACCTGCAGAGGACAGGCACTCTCTGTCTCTCAAGTCGTCATCAGCGCCTCATGCCTTTTGACTTAAACCCTGGGTTTTTGCTGTAGCCTTGTTGTTTTAACATGTGGCTATATCAGTGTATTCATGTGTATTTCTCAGTTCACTAGTGAGACCAATCACTAGAGAGACTGAATGCTAACTGACCATCCACTGATTTCTTTCACAAGTAGGCTCTAAGGGTGTTTTTCTGTTTGTTTCCTTTTTCAATGGTTTAATTATTTTTATTATATATTTGAGTTTTTTTTAACAATCCCTGAATCCTTTTCTTTTTTTGCACATTGAATATCCAATTCAATTTTCATAACCATCTCCATTTTTTATTTCCTTTAAAAATACTTCATGTATTTGAAATGATGATACATACCTTTAATCCAAGCACTCCAGAGGCTGAAGCAGGTAAATCTCTGTGAGTTCAAGGCCATTTTGGTCTACACAAGAGTTAGACAAGACAGGGCTACAATGGGAGATCTTGTCTCAGAAATAACACTAACACACACACAACCTGAATAACAAAACCAACAGACAACAGAAAACAAAAATGCCAATATATGCAATTTTTTCTTTTTATTTTGTAATTTCACACAAGCATTAACTTTTTCAAGAACTCAAAGCTATTCAGTAATTTTAACCTCTGGGATAAGAAGCTAGGCTTCATGCATTTTATTGGTTTCTCACTTTCTTTCAGTGTAGAGCACAGGCATGGTAGACATGTGAAGGTGGCAGAAATACCTAAGGGTAAGGAAGGCATCTTAAAACTCAGGCTAGAAAGTTGGCATGGGCATGCTATCATTTCACCTTTGTAGTCCAGAGTAACACACATACTGCGTCTAAAATATCAATACTCCACTTACTCAATGAGTAAGGCTGCAGAGTTATACGGTATAGGAGATAGTAGTAGCAGCAGGAAATGAACTTGGAACAGAAAACCACTTTCTCCAGCCAGTATCAGCCGTTCCCTCCTCCATGGGAGCCATCTCTCCTATCCCTCCTGGCTTCTGGTGCTGCAGATGCGAAGGCTGTAAATTGCTTCTATTTAACTCATCTCCCTTTTATCTTTATACTTTTTACAATTGTCTCTTTATTATT
>NW_026067899.1:7466713-7485060 GCF_014885135.2 Alexandromys fortis
ACGACTGAGAACTCAAGAACAATGGCAATGGGTTTTTGATCCTACTGCATGTACTGGCTTTGTGGGAGCCTAGGCAGTTTGGATGCTCACCTTACTAGACCTGGATGAAGGTGGGTGGTCCTTGGACTTCCCACAGGGCAGGGAACCCAAATACAGTGTTTCTAGGGTTGGAGGTTCAGTATACACTTGCTATTCTTGTAAAGGACTTAAGTTTGGTTCCTGGTCCCTACATGGTGACTCAGCTGTAACTCCTCTTCCAGGTGATTCACTGCCCTTTACTGACATGTTATGGGCACCAGGCATGCAGGTAATACATGAACATACAAAGAGTCAAAACACCTTCACCTATAAAATAATATTTTTAAAATAGAAAACCACATGACTATTTCTATTTTATTGCTGCAACTGAGAGGAAGTTGGGTCTTCAATACTGCTCCTTATGTTTCAACATTTCCTTTTATCTGTCTTCTCATTCTCCCTGTTCTGCTGCAATGCTTTATAGAGAATTTTAGTTCATTTTTTTTCTCCTGTGGCTAAACTCAGTACATAAGAGTTGTTGGTGGTTTGTAGCAATTATAACTGCTTGTGTTTAAATCTTCTTTTCACATACAAAGATTTTAGACTGTCTGCCTTTTTTTGTTTCTTCTTGCTTGCTTTATTTACTTATTATTTATTTATTATGTAGGTGCTATGGATCAAATCCAGGGACATCATATATCAAGCACATACCTACGGCAGAAGCTGAAACTGCTATCACTATTGCTCTCGTTAAAATGAGATTTTTTTCATTAATTCTCCAAGGAATTGAAGCATGCTTCTGTGGAAGTATTTCTCAGAGAGTTACATAAACATATACTTCAGCAGCCTCACTTTCCTAATGATGTTGTACAAACTAGTTCCCTGATGTTTATATTAAATAGTGGATTTAGATTTAGTTGGCTTGGGTTTCTAGCAAGCTCCCTGATGATGCTAAGGTTTTTGGTCCAAAGGTCCAAGACAGAAAATATTCTGACATGATTAGTCTTTGAAAATTGCTTTCCTTGTTTGGCATGTTTGACATCAGAATCATTTTGAGTGGAAACTATTTGATTAACTTGCTTTTCCTCCTTGAGCTCTTTTACTTGAGCTCCCATCTACCTTCCTCACTAGCGACAGTTTTGGTCGTTGACTCCATACAGTTCCCAAACCTTCTGGTCAGACACCTTGTCTTGCAATGACCCTAACATTCTCCTTTACTGTGGCACAGTGGGGATACATTGGATCCATTCAAAGACCAAGTTTATAGTTTTGCTCAACCCTTATAATATGTCCCTGTCTTCTACCTCCTCCTATGAGAAGTCAGAATTCCTTTTAAAAAGGAAAAAAAAAAGACTTTTGCTTCATTTTACAAATGGGATGGCAGAATACTTTCAGGATGACTAGTGTGAAACATTAAATTCAGTTTCTTTTCCTGTTTTAACATCTCTGAGGAAAATTTTAAATTCATATAACCAGTTATCAAACTTCTGGGTACAGTAGACTTTTGATTTTAATCATACTCACAATTTGCATATATAAACCGTTGCTTCCATGGATATATTTATCTTCCTTACAAGAACATAAGTGTGTGTCCACATTTACCCTCGTCTGTTTAAATTCCAACTGCTATTGGTAAGTATTAGTTAAGTGAAGAATGAATGAGAGTTGTTAATATTCAGATATCACAACTAAATTCTCTCCTGTTGCTTCATAAAGCAAAGAATAGAGTCTCTATCCTTGACGTCAAACGAAAGATCAGAAACTAAATTATAATGTTAAATACTTAGAAGTATGACGTTTTCATCATTTTATGTACTTTTTAAACTAATTCTAAAATTGTGTTCTTTTCTAAATGAGTGTCTGTCAAAGTGAAGTTATAGAACTGTAATTATAAGTAAAGATAACTTCAGAAGTCATATGAAGTGCTAGAAAGAAATGCCACACATACAATGGAATGTATGCAACATATAAGTAGATCTAAGGTATTATGCGTTACTTAGTTGGTAATGATCCTCTCTAAATGCTCAACCAAAAGCTGGGCACCACTTAATTTGATGATTACACATGTAAATGTTCCTGGGTCTAGACAGGTAATCTGTAATGCTGACCCTTATCCAGCACCACTCCTTTCTTTTCTAAATAGGGATGTCTGTTATAAGAATTCAGAAAAGTCATTTAACTAAGATCTTGCTTCAAAAATATGAAAAAAAGTCTCCTTTCTGTAACACGCTCTGAGGCTTTTCAAGGCTACTGATTGGAGCAGGGTATAACAGTGTGATAGCCAGCCAAGGACCCCAGACAGTTCTAATTCTGAAGCTAACAGCAGACATGACTTTAAGATAACTTATCTTGACTCGGCCGATCTCAGTTCCATCTGTAAAACCACGGAGAGACTTTTGCTTCCTCCAATAAAGTATTGTGAGGCTGAAATAAGGTAATAGAAGCAAATGACTTCTTGAAAAAAAATGTTAAATAAGAAATGTAATGACTTCAAAATGGGTATTGGCCTTCAATATCTTACTATCAAGACAGTGGTTACCGCATTCAGAAATGACAGAAGCAGAACAAAGAAGTAAGGACTGTCCCACTTTGGTTATCAAATCTCATTGCACAGCCAGCTGGCACAAGTAGGGTACATTCTTTTCCACTACGTTCCACGGCTTTCCCAAAAGCCATTGGTGAAACACTTATTATCTCTCGCTGTCCTTCTTCCTGACATTCTTTGAACTTCTACTTTTATTTGACTCTTTTATTTTGCCACATCCGTCTTGCCTTTTGGTTAGTGGGTCACAGCTCAGAATGAGTTCGGAAGCTAAAACATATTTCAGCAATTAGCTTTCTGGAAACTCAAGCTGTTTTTTGGCAATATTCGAAAGAGATGGTTTCAGCACCTTTCATCCTGGTTTGTTTGATTCCCGTGTCCTTGGACTTGGCAAGCTCTTCAGTGCTTGGAGGCACATTCTTAGGCTGGTGAGGAAAAGTGAGACTAACTCGACGATGCTAAATAGGGAATTAGCTGCATCGGAACTAGACACACTGAGTTAGTGGGGTTTTGTTCCCTTCCCATCCTGTTCTCTCTATTTTTAAATGTGATTGTGCTCAGAACTATTCTGAACGTTTTAGTTAACTCCCTGCCATCCACCTACCTTTCTTATTATTAGCCACCCTCTCAGAAATATTTTTAAAGAAGTTAAAAAAGACATGAAACAAAATGTCTTCCAAACTGTTTTACCCCCGGCTTCAGAAGGAAGAGCAGACTCTGGATCCTTTTGTACTTCCTCTCCGGGAGACAGGGACGACTGAAAGGCAAACAGAAGCTAGGAAATTTGGTCTAACATAGAACAAGCTCTGTATTTTCAGGCGACTTCTATACTCAGGTTATCCTAACTGAGGAATAGATGATTAGTTTTCCATTAGATCAAAAAAAAAAAAACGGTAAATTTACTGGCTTTGTAAACATTAGCATGACAGCAATTAGACATTGTTGAAAGTATAGGTGATCATTTCCCCTCTACTTCCTTAACCCACAAATGCTCACCAATTCTTCATGTCTTATCTCTCTGAGTTGGCTTTAAAGAAAAAGTCTCAGGAATCATGGCAGCATGTGAGAAACCTGTGCAAGTGGTTAACGCCAAGAAGTAGAGTCTTCTATTTGGGCTACTCAGCTGTTACTTTTTAGTTAGTATGAGGCCGCTTGTTCGTTTCCTGGTCGCCAGGACTCTCAACCACACAGAACTGTATTAATTAAATCACTGCTTGGCCTAGTAGCTCTAACTTCTTATTGACAATCTCTTACATATTAATTTCTATTAATTTTATAATTTACCACAAGGATCGTGGCCTACCAGCAAGGTTCTAACCATGTGTGTCTCCTGCAGTGGCTTCATGGCTTCTCCCTGACCCTGTCTCCATTCTCTCAGCATTCAGTTTAGTTTTCCCCACCTAGCTCTATTCTACCCTATCACGGGCTCAAGATAGTTTCTTTATTAACTAATGGTATTCACAGCCTTCAGTGGGGAATCCCACATCATGTATTTCTATTATAGTTTAAAATCTAAAAATTTAAATTACACTTATTTATATGTGTATTATGTGTGTCTTTGAAATGTGTGTATCACAACATGCATATGGAAGCCAGAGGACAACTGTGGGAGTGATTCTACTCCCCTTCATAGTGCATCACTATAGGGATCAGGCATCAAAACCTGTCATCACTATTGACTGCAGGTGATCCTGCCCACTTAGCCACCTTACTGGCCCCTTATCTTCTTTTTCTATCCCATTTATTCAGATAACTTATGTAAAGATTTTTAATTCTAAAATTATGATAAAATGATGCTCAAGAAAATTAAAATTGGAATACTTGGGTGAAAGCTTTATGTATACATAGTATATAGATGTGTATAGGAACAGAGTACATATTTGGTTAGAAAGTAGAAAAACTACAAAATAAGGAAGTTAAGTCTCTGACCTTAGTTTGGCTGCTCCCTGTGTTCCTGAAAGATGAGGCTCTCAGTTCTGAGTGTGTCAAAGTGAACCACTGGCTCTCCTGGTAATCACCATACATACTAAGAGGTGACATGCCGAGGCGGAATGAAACTTGGAGAGTGAAGCTCAGTTATGTAGTCATAAATGGTGACTGGGGAAACCAATAACATTTTCTGCCCAGAGTGAGGTGAAAGCTCTGTCTGAACTCTGGCGAGTTGTTGCTGAGAAGAGAAAGCCACTGCCATGGTTACCACGGAATACCAGAGATGTGTGGGTGATGTAGATTGTACACAGAACTCTGGGAGGTGCTGGTGAAACGCCAAACAGATGAAAACTTCTGACAATGAGCATCTAGTTGTACGATCAGAAGACAATGCCGCCTATGGGAAGGGGACAACACAGGTCAACAAAGATTCATTTCCCCAGTTTTCAAGCCATGTCCAGTGAGTTTAATCCCTCTTCTCGGACACGTTGAGTGGTCACTTTGCCTCCTGGGTCTTCCCTTAGCCCCTCACTTCTGTTAGCACAGAGGACAGTTATATTAAGGAACACTACCCACCCCTTCCCTGTGCGACTGCCTGCTTACCTGTCAGTTCCCCTAAACGGTTCCACAGTCTAGAATGAGTTCCTCAGACTACTGCCTCGCCATTCTGATGATAGCTGCCCTTCTCTCAGAGGAATATTTTGTAGGCCCTCAGTCAGAAGATTCCCCTTCACTCCAGGGACGTTTACCTGCTATCATAAATTGAAGCACGATTAATAAAAACTCGTGGAGAGAAATTGGAATTCAACCTGGAGACCCAAAAAGAAAAGCAGCCTACTACCTCGACCTCAGTCCTGATCCTGCCTCCAGGAAGCTCAGAATGAGATTGTGTCTGAGAACTGTCTCCTCCCATTTTATAATCCTCTCTAGGGCTGGGATTAAAGGCATATACCTCCTGGTTTCTATGGCAACTACTGTGGCTACTGGGACTAAATGTGTGTGTTACTATTACCTAGTTTGTAAAGCTGACCAGTGGGGTTGTTTTATTCTCTGATCTTCAGGCAGTCTTTATTTATTAAAATACAATTGAAATGCCACTACAGTAAGTCTTCATAATAATCACCAATGCCAAAAATAAGAGTTTACTTATCCATTATTTATTCGTTAGCCTGTTTATTATTCATGTAACAGAACCTGTTTGCCATTTTCTGAGTGCAGTGACCTTTTTATACTGTCCTGCACAAAGTGAAATCCCGATATTTCTCAGAATTATAATTGAAACTCTAATCTTTGTTCTATAATTTGTTATCTAAGTATAAACATACTAAAGATTAGGAAACAACCTCCATCCTGTCTCTTTGGTGTAGGAAGATACTCTGCAGGCTACTGAAAGAAAAATGTGGACACCAAGCCAGCCACCAAACCTTTGCCCTACAATCTGTTCTGCCTACAAAATATGGAGGGCAGTGGTGGCACACAACTTTTAGGAGTAGTCAACTGATTTTACATAAACCACTCCATGAGAAGGACACCATATCTGACACTGCTTGGATAACCAAGGGCCAGAGACTAGATATCCCAGAAAACTAGGGTGAAACTAAACACTACTGGTCTTACAAAATTATCAAGAAAATGATTCCTAATGATAGTCTGCTATACTCATGTATGCCTTATATAGTCATCATCAGAGAGATTTCTTCTACCAGCACATGGGAACAGGTTCAGAGACTCCAAGCCAGACATTACCTGGAGAGTCTAACTGGGAGGTCTCCATCAAATGCCTCTATTCCGAGTTCAGTGAATCCCACAGAAAAAGAAATGAACAGACTGTAAGAGTCAGAGGGGATGGAAGACATCAGGAGAACAAGGCCCTCTGTATCAACTAAGCAAGGCAAGAAGTGATCTCACAGAGACAGAAGCAGCAAATACAGGGGCCAAATGACTACACCAGCTCCTCTGTGTATGTATTATAGCTATTAGGTTTTTGTGGACCCTTGATTGTGATAATGAATGTGACTCTGACAACTGTGACTACTCTTGGGATCCTTTTTTTTTTTTCCTGTTGGATGGCCATGGTCAACTTCAATATGATAGTTTTTACTTCATTTTATCATATTTTGTTTTATCATGTTTGGCTGTTATCTCATAGAAGCCTGTTCTTTTCTAATGAGAGAGAAAGGAAGTAGATCTTGAGGGGAAATACGGTGGAGAGTGACTGGGAGGAGTAGAAGAAGGGAAAACTATTATCAAGATATATTGTATGAGGAAATGATCTATTTTCAACAGAGGGAAAAATGAAAAATTGTCACGATGATACAGATGACCCAAATAATCCTACAGTTCTTCAATGAGTAATAATCACATTTTATGGCCTTAGAGAAAAGAAATCTTCATGATTAGATGATTTCACTGACAAATATTTAAAGGAATAATAGCATTGACTTGATACAATATTTTTCCAGAAACACGAAAGAAACTTCACAACTTGTTATACATAACCAGACTTGTTCTGATACTATACCCATAAAAAGATAATATCATACCAAGAATGTTTAGAAAATATATGCAAATATTATTTTTAAAAAACCAAATGATACCTAAAAAAATTTCAGAGAATATACTACCAAAAAGTTGGGTTTATCCATAATTTTTAAGGATAACAGATATCAAAAATCAATCAATTAATTGACCAATCAATCAATGTAACATTCTATATTAACAATAGCTGTAGGGATAAATCAACATAGTTATATCAGTTAATATTAAAATGTGTCAAATGGCATTTCATAACATAAAAGAAAAACTCTCAAAAAACATGAAAGAAAAGATATGACTGCAATTCAGTAAAAGTTATCTATCAAAACTAAAATCCAGGGCTGACACAAGCATCTAAGAGCATGTACTGTTCTTACAGAAGACCTCAGTTCAGTTCCCACTAACCATGTTCAAACACCTTCTGACCCAGGAACATCTTCTAGACTCAGAAGGGCACCTGCTCTCATACGTGTACACACACACACACACACACACACACTTTTTAAAAATAAAACAAATCTTCTAAATTCCCTAAAATAAAACAAACTAGTGTCATTATTAATGATGAGACATAGGATATGGCAAAAATGTCACTCTCATGGCCTCTATCCAGAATCTCACTGGACATCACAGGCAGAGAAATACTAAAAATAATTGTGGGAATAATGCCCAAATATTGGACAACAAAATATGAGCTTTTATACATAAATAACATGACCGAAACCTCCCTCAAGTGGTGTAAAAATGATATAAATAATGAGAAAATTTAACTAAGTCACAGGAAAAAAATGTCAGCACACAAAATCAATCATATCACTGTACAAATAATAATGATAAATTTAGAAACCCAAATGTAAAATAGTCACCTGTAATGGCTTAAAAAGCTACATAGAAGTACCTGACTTGCTAACCTAGTCACTATTTGTGTGGGGAAAATTATAAAATGCTGTGAAGAAAGATCTGAGGGAGTCTCAGGACTGTAAATTGTTAGAAGACTCTTAAACTGACCTACAGAGGTTATCATTGTTCCTATTAACCCTCTTCTAAATGTAATCTTGCTTTATTTAGTCACATGGGTCTAGGACCTTCTCCCAACAAAGATTATCTTCAGAGTTAGGGACATCAATTAAGGGTTGATTATAACTGGTATAGGGTTGGGGTTGGGGCGGAAGTTTTGTAGGCTCAGGGATCTCACTTGAAGTAAAAGGAAATTGAATGAGATAGTAGGTAGATTAGTGTGAGTTTACTCACACTAAAAATAATAGTGAATAATAGAGTGAATACGTTTGAGCTTTTATTTATAAGCAATTTACTTTGGTATAGATTCATGGATATTGATACAAATTCAAATTATATGTGTTATATTGAATATGCTCCTATTTCTGTTTACAATATTTATATATCTATGCAATGTTATTTTGTCATATTATATGAATACCCGTTTCTACCTCTGTTTAAGACATTCTGTACATTTATTCAATTTTAGGATATATTTATCATATTTCACTATACATGTTTACCTCTGATCAAGATGATTACATATTGTTCACATTTTGGGGTCATTGTCCTCTTTGCTTCACAGTTTTTTAAAGATTGTTTAATATTCCAACATGAAGTCTTAGTCTTTGAGTTTCACCGATATGAGAAAATGTTGAGCACCAAAGACACTATACTTGGTGCTTGTTTTCTTCTTGGCAAAACTGACCTTTGGGCAAAGAACTGCCGATGACTTGACCACAAAAATGCATGGTGTCTGGACTATACAAGCAGGATATAATAAAAAAAGAGTGCCAAACCTTGCCAAGACAGGGTAAGATGGTTTTGAAATTTTTCCTGCCTATAAAAAATGGTCTGTCAGTTAATCCAGGCCTTTGCCAAAGTTGGTTGCTCCAACATTGCAAACGAGAGTTTGGGTGATTGCCCAGGTAACTGGTTGTCTCTATCATTTATTGCATATTTTGGAAGCTACTTGATTGCCTATTCAAGTAATATGATCTCCCTTCTCAGGTCTTCAATGTGGTTGAAGACTAGATAATCATAGTTACTTTCCTCTTATGACTTAACCAAGCCATTTCTAATACAAGACAAACTTCTTAGGATAGAATAGTTATCAAAACATTGAGCATATGTTTCTTGCTAAATATTATTTATGCTGGTTATAATTTTAATTTTTCTACTTGATATCTTTTCTTATTGTATATAGTTTTGTATTGGGTTTGGAACTCTTATTTAGACAAAAGGGGGAGGTTCTGAGGAACCTCCTTCAACTAATGGCCTTTGAAAGGTTGGACCAGATTTGGCATGGCCTTGGGTACCAAAATGGTGCACATTTGCACACCTGGTCTCTCTGTTCTCTCTTTCCTGGCTGCTGGAAATCAGTTCCTGTTACCCACACGCAGAGGACTGTGATCTGTGAGTCCCCCCTAAATAAAGGAACCCTTATTATACTCAAGTCTGAGCTAATGTGGGGTTACTTTATTTGAGTTTTCCTACAATTACTCAACTAACCTACTTATATGGAGTATAGAAACAAAGAGAAAAATCAATTTCCCAATAAGATGATTCTGACTATCCAAACATTAACCACATCCTCTTCTTGGTAAGGTAAGATCTTAGTGGCCTTGCTACAGTAGAAATCTGTGTATCTTCCCACATGTAATTTCCTGATAGTCCACTACTCTTCTTAGAGTTATATCCGATGTCTTTACAAATTTCTTAATTTTTTTGGAACTAAAATATCTGTTTTTTCCCTTTTATTGTTTTTATTTCTCTGCCTTCCTTCCTTCCTCGCTGTAAAAGTGGCCAGCCTCAAATGATTAGAACCTGTTTGGTGCCAGTCACATGACACTCTTAAATCCTAATGATAGTGAGAGAGAATGAATCACTGCTTGCTGGGAGGTCAGAAAAGGATATGGGTGATCCAAGCTGAATTAAGAAGGAACTTTAAGGGATAGAATTGTTCTATATCCTTGTTTTGGGGAATCCTGTGGAAGAGGGAGAGGAAGGATTGTGGGACCAAGTTTTGTCAAGGGAACCACAAGAAAAGCCACAGAACGAACTAATCTTGTCACATAGTGTCTCACAGAGACTAAACCAATAATAGATCAGACCTGCTTGGATCTGATCTAGGGTCTCTGCATATATGTTACAGTTGTGTTACTTGGTCTTCATGGGAGACTGCTAACAGTGAGAGTGGGGGATGTATTGGACTCTGTTGCCTGCTTTTGGGATCCGTTCCTCCTACCAGATTGCCTCATCCAGCTTTAATATAAAAGGAGGAGCCTAGTTTCCTCGCAACTTGATATAGCATGGCAGGCCAACATCTGAAGAGGCCTAACTTAACATCAGTACAACCATGACAGGCTGCAGACTAACAACACGGGGACTAGACCTCACCCTTACAATAACCAGTAAAAGCACAAACCATAACCTGTGGGGACTAATCAGAATTGAGACAAACAAGTACTAGATGCTCCAGAGCACTAAAAATAGCTTACCTAACTTTTCTATAGACTGCAAACTTCCTTACAGTAACAGCAGTACCAATTCCCGTTTGACAAGACTTCTGTTGCCCCACTCCTGCCAAATCAGGAGTTCAACCCTCATCTGAATCTAGAATTTCTCTACTCCCTATCTTTTACTCCTTAAAACCCTGCCATAGCTGAGCTCAATGTTCTCCCTGATCCAACTACTACATTGAAGTAGGAGAGCCCAAGTTTGGGCTTGCAAAAAAGGCTCTTTGATTTTGTATGCAAATTTGTGCACCTGGTGGTCTCTTGGTGGCGGGCGGATTATGATGTGGGCATGACATTATCCAAGTGGCCTACCTGTATCTGAAGAGAAGCAGTGGAGGAGGAGTGGATGAGGTGTGACAGGGAAGATTGGGGGGAGAACTAGAAAGAAGGCAGGGAGGAAAAACTAGTTAGGATGTAAAAGCAAAGAAAGAAAGAAAGAAAGAAAGAAAGAGAGAGAGAGAGAGAGAAAGAAAGAAAGAAAGAAAGAAAGAAAGAGAGAAGGAGGGAGGAAGGGAGGGGACGGAGGGAGGGAGGGAGGGAGGGAGGGAAGGAGAAAGCTTTAAATTAAAAAAAACACTGATATTAATGGCTTCTGAGTACTTGGAAGAATAGAAATTTCATGTATTGGTATTGGTACAAGGCACAAAATTATATAGATGAATCAGAGGATAATTTGTTATTTTCCTACAAAGCTAAATGGCATCTTCCTCTGAAGCCATATATTGTATTGTAGATGTCGAAATAAGTTGAAAATATATTCACAGAGGATCTTGCACATGAGTTTTGCAGAAACGTCATTCATAATTTGCAAAACTTCAAAGGAATCCTGATGCCTTTCATTAAGTGACTCTATAAACAAACTGTGATGATAACACACTATGAGATCTGATTCACTGATAAAGAAGAGAACTATCAATGCTTGTAATAAACCAAGTGCGATTGTATATGCCTGTAATCTCAGAAATCAGAATGAGAAGCAGGAGGATAATAAATTCAATGTCATCCTCAGCTATATAGTGAGTTTGATGCCACCTGGAATTCCTGAAACCCTCTCTGTAAATAAATGTACAACTTGGGAAGTTGTACAGGAAACTTAATGAATGTGTATTTTCTAGGGAAAGAAACCACTCTGCAAAGCCTACATATCATCTGTCCAAAATATATAACCTTATGTAAAAGGCAAAACTATAGTTCCAATAAATGACTAGGGACTATGAGGAGATGGGATTAGAGACAGGAGAGGCAAAGTGGAACACAGGAGATCTTAAAGGCATTGAAGCTTTTTACTATAAAATACCAATGGTAGACGCGTGACATTAAATATTTGGCAAAATGTATAGAATGTTACAAGTGGTGAACTCCAATGTGCACTGCAGACTTCAGCCAATAACCATGCATCACTGTTGGCTCAATGGCGCCACACTAATGCAAGGCAATAATAGGGAAACAGTATGTTTGTGTGTGTGTGTGTCTGAAGGGGCCAAGGGGCAAGGGGGAATAAATGAGAACCCCTCAAACTTCTTACTCAATTTTTCTATTATACTGAACAGTGCTGTAAGAAAAATAATCTATTAAGGAAATAAGTCAAATTCACCTCATTTTAATCTCAAAACTAAAAACTTTAAGAAGATATAAAAATGGTAATAGTTCAAGCATAGGAAGTAGAGCTGTCAAGAAGATCCAGTAAGAAAAAGAACAGGAAGTAAAATCTTGGTGCTTCTTATACCCAAAGTGCACCCATTTAATTATTTTCTTACTCTGATTGTCAGAGAGACTAAAATTTTATTTTCTATACAAAGAAGATGAATGGTTTATAATTCTTGCTATTACTTTACATAGGCATGAGGGTGGGTACTCATACTGTCAGCAACAGGCTAAGCCACGGAGTCATTCTTCTTTTCCAGAAGTTTCTTTTAGACAGTGCACATCCTTGCTAAGTCACTGATTCTTTGTGAGGGTGGTTGGGTATCTTGAGATATTCCACAACTACTGTTATGATCCTTCTCATTTCTTTTGGTGATATTTCTTTGGTATGGCAGTGTGTCCTCATTAATATATATAAAAAAACACCCTTTAAAGCAGTGGTCAGTCCTTTTATGATTTGGCTTAGCTACATTATTATGATAAATTACCTTGAACAGGTTTAACCTGGTAACTGTGGGAAAGGTTACATTTTCTTCAATTATCCTTTTAATCAATCTCCCCGGATAATCATTCTGCCTAAAAATATGTTTCTCAATACTAATTTCATTATCCAGGTGATTCTCATCACTAATCATTAAAGTACAATTCGCCAGACTCTTAACAACTCTTACTTGAACTTAAATGGGTGATTAGATTCAATATGCAGGATATTACCTGCACGGTGGTCTTGATAATACACTCTCTATTGTAACTATCTTTGCTTCATCATACTAATGGATGTTAAAAAGGAACAAAGCTCTCTATTAAACTCTTTTCAGCAAATCACACATATATATGAAGATTATGTTTGAAAAAGAGATAATAAAAGACTTTCTTGCCTTCATGCCAAGAAAACCCTCTTGATACTGAATGTCCCTCTGTCTTTCAAAACCACAGGCAGCATCTTCTCAAGACATTGGTGAAGCACAAAGCATCCCATGTTGCTGTGCACGTCCTTGTTCGTGGTTTGTTTGTCGTCGTTGTCTCATGACCTATAGAAAGCAGAAGAGTACTTTGGCTTTCTTAGTTTTCTTCCATATTTATTTCTTACTAGGCGGCATCCAGTGTAGTCTGCAATGAGCATTCCTGTATTTTCTGGGTCAGAAGATACTACTACTGACCAATGAAGTAGTTGAAACATAGATATTTGTGAGGTACTGCTAAAATCCCAAAGTTCAAAGACAAATCCTTCTGAGCCTCCAGCTTTCATGTTACAACAAGACAGAGAGTGTTATGATGATGTTTTACTGTGTACATTTGCCTCACAAGAATACTGTTCATCTTAAACTCCTTCTGGTGCAAACACTGAATTTATAACTCTCGGTAGGCCTCACGTGAGTTTTGGGAAAATGTCATCGAGACATGCTTATTGATATGCAAATCTTAATTCGTGTCAACGGCAATTTCAGAACCATTTCTCCAGATAAAATGAAATAGAAACTGCGCCTTGACACTTTCATGTGTTTATTGACTACAGTCCATAATTTAGTTGATTGACTATTGTTGTTAATATTATTGTTACTCGTGTCCTAGATGCTTTTAAATGGCACAAATGTGTTTTGTTTTCTTAATAACAAAACATTTTGGAAACCACTCATGCTTGTTTCTGCTTTCCTTCTCTCAAAGTAACCTACAGTAATGTGTAACCTACATTAAATGACACACAAAAATGTATATGTCTTATAGATATCTATGGGATACTTGTGATGTTCCTCTATTGCACACATTGTACAGTGTTAAGATTGGGGTCAACACATGCATCCCCTTAAAAAGCTGTCTCTTTTAAACTGACAAGGAAATTCATTGTTTGTGGGGTCCAGGTCTATGATTTTGGGCACTCTCACACCCTCCCCTAGAACCAAAACACAGCGCCCTTTAGTCCACCTCCAGGCTTTCCTTTACTGCTGCTTTGCAGTCAGCTTCCTTTCAGCCCACATTCTGTCCAAATTTTATTTTGAAAAACTTTAAAATAGCAAGCGCTCGAGGAAAAGACGATTTAATGAATTTCTTCACCAAATGATGGTTTCCGATATGGCCGATGTTTATATTCAGGAAGATAAATAGGTACATGTAGCCAATACTATCACAAGATAAACATAGGGGTATACAAATATAAGGGGGACGTATATAATGGTAATTCGGTCCTTCAATTCAATACTATATTTAATTTTCAGGAACCTCTTACACATCTTCTCTTCCCACAGGAAGGGAAAGGTCAGCTATTTTCTTGAGAAGGAGCCCCCATCTAATTGTTTGCCCGTGATCATGATGATACTAAGAAAAGGAAAAGCAGGCACCCTCCCGTCCTCCACCACAATGACTTATATGAGTCTAGGCACAAGATTTCCTACACCAAGACTTTCCACTTCGGGGTTGTTTCCGTGTGACCTGTAGAGAATAGTCCTGAATAGGACGAGAAGGCATGTGGCTAGCTCTGCTTGTGGTCTGAACTCCCCTGTGCGAGACAAGAAGGCAGTCCGGAGTGTTGTGAAGTAATCATGAAGTTACACGCTTGTCATTTCTTGTACATTCACTCAGAACTAATGCACATCACTTTTTCCAATTATAATCATTCCACCATTTAACAAGCACAAAGGGCCTTAGATTCCAATTTGCCACTGATGCCTCGTCTCACTTGCTCTCCTCTCGGCATCTCAGTCTTGCTAGGTGGTGTATGGCTTCATAAATAGAGCTTTCCATCCTCCTTAAACAGACTTGCAAGGAAACAAAAATAAAACAAAAACAAAGAAGCAATACATAAACAAAACAAAACAAATCAAAAGACTTACAGATGGGATCAACCCAACATTGGTCTCGCACTGCAGGTCTTAGTTTTCTATTGGCATGCTTTTCTTCATTGTAATTCTTTTCTGCTGTGGTAAATTTATGTGATATACGTCTTTGGGTGTAGGCATCTGCTGCTGGCCATATCAAGCTTTTGCCATCTATGAGCCACAATGAATTCGCACGTCAGTGTCTGCCTCTGCTAGCGTGGATACACAAACTAGCCGTCAGAGGCTCCAGAAACATCAGCGTCTTCACACTTTGTTAGCTGCTGCTTCCTTCAGTGAGTATTAATATGCCAGAACGAGCTGCGAGACAGGGCTGGCGTTGGCTACGCAGCCTTGAACATGAGCTACACATAAGAGGAAATTGGTATTTTCATTTGCCTCACATGCTTTAATGATATTAAGCAATCTAATATGGTGCATACGCCGGATCTCAGTAATGTTTCTCTTGAGACTTTCCGACGGTAATGGCAATTTAAAATGACAGCCTTGCATTTATATAGCTCCTTTCATCTCAGAGCCTTTACTCTTTATAAAGTTAGATAAAGCAATCATTCTACTTACCCACCACAGAAATTCTGCCACCTCTAGGGCAAGTCTGAGCTTACTTTCAAAATTGACTCAGCATTACAGATAATTATGACAAGAGGCAAGAGCAACACAGCGAATGAAGGACTAATAGAGAATAGAGAAATATAAAATGATTTCCAAAGGAAATTTTTAGCGGAAAGGCAAGAATCAGTAAACAAATATTTCCCTGGGGTTACTTAATAACCACAAGTGTGTAGGACTGTGAACTCTCATGCTAGCCACTAGAGAGCATTTCAGGGTTACAGACTTAAGGCTAATTCTCTGGAGGTTGAATTTAGCACATTGAAAATCAAAAATTTAGAAATCACATAATTTAATGAAACTGGGATGGAAAAAAAATACTTGTAGGTTGAGGATTCTTTTTTAAATGTCATATTTTTCTCCTTGTTTAAAATACAACTAAGATCCCTCTACTTCTCCACATGTCTAGTCAGCAAAATAAAGTGCACAGAGATACTCAGAAAGGCACAGGAGGCACACATAACTCACGAAAATTATTTTTAAGGTATATAAATTTACAGGCACTCTCAAAAGTTTCTGAGTGTCTAGAGAAATGGCCCCACCCCTCACCATGTGTGGTTACCTCTGCCCTTAGCCTAAGGGGGCGGTCCCAGTGGCCTAGTCCCACCAGCTCAGATCCTATCCAGACCCACATCCAGGACCTTAGGTTGGCCCACCCTAACATCTCTCCCATCTATAACCTGCTGGAGTACGTGAAGGGACTGGCCCTTCAGCAATGGGTATCCATGACTCTGGGCAATAGCAGGATATCCAAGAGGAGTTTTGGTGAAGGTCCAGTAAGGATGCTGTGTCAGAAGCCTTGAACCAGACCAGTAACTCATTAGAATGAACATTTTGAAGGTGGGGCTAATGGATAGAGGGATATGCTTGGTAACACATCACAACTCCAGATACCACGAGGATGAATGAAGAATGAAGAGGTATTGGAACGATGGATGAGCAAGGTGGGTATTGTTTGTTTGGTTCTGTTTTTAATTAATTTGGAGAACATGCTGCAAGGGTGAACGGTGGGTACGGAGGGACTGGGAAGTGAGTGGAATTGGAATGCATGATGTGAAAACCATAAAAGAATTATGGTTTTTATTGGGAGCAGTGAGACCCCAGATCCTGAATGTCTTGTTATCCCCTGATCTGAGTGCCTACAGCTGCTCTGAGCACGAGACCTTCAGGAGTTCCTGATGCCAGGAGAGTGGTTTCTGGTGGGTTTGGCTGGGGCGTGGCTATCTCTATATAATCTGCCCCTGAACACAATAAAGGGGGCATTCTCGGGGAATTCAAGGATGACCCGTGTCGCTGTCTCTCTGTCTGTGTGTGTTTGTGTATTTTAACCTCCAGCCCCCTTGCCCGAAGCCCGCGAACTGGGTGCCAGCGCACAGAGCGCAGACACAGGGGCGTGGTGCGTGGCAGTTTTTTGTATTCTTTATGTATCTATAATCAACTTTCTTTAATTCATTACTTTTTAGAGTTACATAAGGGAGATGAACAATTTATAGTTAGGTATGGGAAACAGAACAAACACTTAGCATACTCTAGGATAACCGGGGCCATGTCTGTGGACCAGAAACTAGACTTCAGCTGTATCCGACTGTCAGAGTTAGTCAAAGAAGCTGCCGCAGCCAGAACTGAAACGATCCAAAGGATCATGCCTGTTCTGTCTTCACTACCTTCTTCCACGTGGTGATGCTTGGTTGCTACTGTCTACAATGCTCCAGACATGTAAACCAGGCTGATTTCCATTGACTAGAACTACTCCCACTTATGGAAACTTCCAAAACTGTACCCAGAGAGCCCTAAGTGCTGTGTAAAAATCATGCTTTGTTCTTTGTATGTCTCTTTTTTCTCCTAACATCTGTCCATTACTGTTTTAAACATCACTGAGAAACCTGGGGAGCTATGATTAAAAGTGAATTTCTCTGTAAGTTTTAGTTGTTAGGTCTTATGCATTCTCAAGGATCTATGAGGCTTTGAGTCATTTATAAATATAGAAATAACAGAGGGGTAAAAAAATCCTTTTAATAACTTTATCCTATGGGAGTACTTTTAATTTAAGCATAATTGCATTAATTTAAAGAAATCACAAAAGGGATATATCTGCTGAAATAAATCTAGATTAAAAATACTTGAATAAACTATAAGTACATAGCAAAGTTTAAAACGAAAATCAGGATGAGTGGGGGTTCTAGCAACATAAAACCCTCCTTGCTCCACAACAGGCAATGTATCAGAGTGCACAGAAAACATTATTGAAAGGCAACATGGAAGACTCTAAAATAGGGTTTCTACAGCACACACAGCATATGTGTCTCCCATTCATAAAAGTCACCGCATCAGCATGCCCAACAGGGGCCATCAAGACACTACTGTACCTGACTTAGTTACTGGAAGAAATATATCCTATCTTTAATTCACCTGTTTTCTAACTATTCAGGCAGTGTTCGTTTAGATTTAGACTCAATTATAGGTTCTAAGGTAATGCTTGAACCATCAGCGCTTAAACCATACTTCATAGACTAATACCAACACTTGAATGTATTTTCCTGCATAGGACTTTATGTGTGATAAATATATAAATAAATTTACTTATTAATTTATTTACCTATGCAACTGATTTATTTTTCACAGTAAAGATGAATTATAATAGATACTTCACAAGGTAGACCAATACAAATTTGAAGCAAAAGGCTACATTAATGTCTTTCTAGTTTCCCCCAATTTTTTTTGATA
>NW_026067899.1:7485081-7489185 GCF_014885135.2 Alexandromys fortis
CTCTTCCCCACCCCCGCCTCCCATTTCCTTCCCCCACCCCCAATCAAGTCCCCCTCCCTCGTCAGCCCAAAGAGCAATCAGGGTTCTCTGCCCTGTGGGAAGTCCAAGGACCACCCACCTTCATCCAGGTCTAGTAAGGTGAGCATCCAAACTGCCTAGGCTCCCACAAAGCCAATATGTGTAGTAGGATCAAAAACCCATTGCCATTGTTCTTGAGGTCTCAGTAGTCCTCATTGTCCGCTATGTTCAGTGGGACCAAAAACACTTGTAATTGGTACAAATTAGTAAAGACTCAAGGTAGATCCTGTGCTTGAGAAGACATTTGTTGATTCAGTCAAGAAAGTTGAATTTATTTTTGCATCTCTCGTTGAAAATAGTGTTATGGTTTGAACCTGAGATGTCACTGAGGAATTTGAAGCTTTGATTGCAAGTTGATGGGCTTCTTTGAAGGTGATTGGATTATGTGGGCATGGAAATAATCCATTGATGAATCTATTGATAAAGTCCTAATTTGATACTGTTAGTGGAACTCGGGGAAACCTTTAGGAGGTGGGAAGTAAATAGAAAAGTAGGTCATGGGAGAGGGGACTGTATTTTTAGGATATATTTTATCCTGCCTGATTCTTTCTCTCTTTGCTATACAGCTGCTGTGAGGTAAGCAACCTCCTACACTGTTAACCCTTCTTTCCCTTGTATTGGTTTTGCTCACCAAATGCCCATAGCCATGAAGCCAGGAAACAGGCTAATGAATCCTCTGAGACTAAGCAGAAATCAGTTCTTCTTACACTGTTTGTCTCCAGTGTGTGTTTGGCGACGACAGAACACTAACACAAACACAGCACTCACAGGCTCCTTTATTCCTTATACAGATGGATGTCTGTGAGGATCAGTCCGTCAATACACATGAGAGTCATCTGAAACTTTAATTCCTTTATATATCTGAGAGAGTTTGTATTGAATACTAGAGTAACGGTAACAGGGAAAGACTCACAAGGAAGGGGAATTTCAAACAATTCGCAGCATTGCTCTAAACATGAAGAGGAAAGTTCGACAGATGACGGAGGAGAAGATGAAGGAGCAGCAGTGTAGACAAACAATCAAAGCTGCATGCAAATGATGAGCCCAGGGGAACAGCGCAGCCCACATTCACATAGCTGGCAACCTGAAGCTTAAGCATTCCCTATGGACCATCAGTCAGTCTCCTAAAAGTTTGAATGGACCTCAAACTACTGAAATATCACATGCTTGCACTCCATTTTTATAGTTTGTCTGCCCTCATGTCCCATTGTGTGTAAGAATATGTGTGTGTATACATACATATATGTGTATATACACACGTACATAGAGATAGACTTCCTCAAAGTTACATAATTTTGGAATCATTTCTAAAAATTATGAATTGGCACATCTGAATGAGACAAATGAAACAATATTTTGAAGATGAACTCTTGGGTGTCTAGTGCTATAACTAATGACTAAGGGTGGCAAAGTTCAGAGTATGCTGAGGACGAGGAAAAACACAGAAGTTTTGCAGGAAAATGAATAGGGAAATGGCGAGAAGCATATGAATACAAAGAAGCTCCATAGACATGCAGAATTGGCTTTTGCCTTCCTACAGGTATCCATGCTTTTGAAAAGCTCCGTTGATGTGAAGTCTGAGTTTAGCCATGAGACTTGCTTTGGTTATCAAGAGACTAGCAAATATGTCTCCTACAGATAGTTAAGAAGTGTTTGTCCTGAGCCCAAGACTGTGTGGCTAAGCCTGTGCAACCTTGCGGTTAACACCTTGAACATTATCTTCAAACAGCACACTGGAGAGCTGGTACCTGGGCAGTTCACCATATTGAGGGTTTACTATAACCCTATCTCTGTTAGGTGATGACACAAAGACTAAATATTCAAGGCTGAATTTGGAAGTTGGAACTCTAGATATAGAGGACAAGTAGTTCGCTGAGACATAAGGAAAATAAAATGTAAGGAATCTGCTTCGAGATTGCCTTTTAGACTGTAGTAATTTAAAACCAATAATAAAAGGTATTAAAAGACCAAGGCAGAACTGTAATAAAGGCCATCATTTAATTTAACAAATGAGTGACAGAAACATAAACAGCAAACTGCACAGCTTGGGGTGTGAACCAGAACCAAAATACTCACATAGAGTGTAAACCAGAACCAGGATCGAGGAAGGAGAGACTTCTAAAGCAGGAGGTTTCAAATGTTCAGAATTGAGCAAACAAACACTTCCATAGATGAGACAAGCCTATCATTTGACCAGTTTAAAATGACGGGTACAAGAAAAATGGTAAGTAAGAACTGACTTCCAGTTTTAAGAACTAAAGAATGTTATTAAGTGATTGGTATCTTGAAAAAAATGGAATAGGAACATTATAAGAAGAGATATTTACAAATATTTAGAAGGATCAGTGAAAACGTGTCTGATTAATTCACTGATTCCTCGTTGAATGTGATATTAGCTGCCAAGAGGACAGATGCAATTTAAGACATATTATTTTCTCCGATATTTGATGTCTTTGCCTGTGACTAATATTTTTGGTATCACTTCTAAAGAATCTTCACAAAGCAACTACATACTCACTAAATGTGTGCTTACTAAAACTCTTTTCAAATCCTTAATAATATGTCTGGGAACATTGCTGCTTTGGTTGTTTGACTGACTACCTTGCTCAGCATAGGCACCAGGGCAGGGTGGGAGACTTGGTACTGTCTCAACTAGGTGATGGGACAGATTTAGTTGACTTCCCAGGGGAGGCCATTCCCTCTCTGAAGAGTGAATGAGGGGGTGGGGTGGGTGGAAGAGGGGGAGTGAGATGGAAGGAGGAAGGAGAACTGGGATTGGTATGTAAAACACAGAAAAATACAAAAGTAATCTAGGAAGCAAAGAATGTTAGAGGGAACATAAGAATAGTCATTTGTTTGTAAGTGAAAACCCAATGTGCAATCTAGAACAGGATTGAGGGTGAAAACCCAATGTGCAATCTAGAACAGGATTGAGGGAGCCATAGTTGACTTGATAGTTCAAATAATAAGTCTAAAAATCAAGAGCTTGCATACCAGGAAGCCTCAAAACAAGCAAATTTGCAGACTAGAGTCTTGCAGATAGACTAAGAATGGAAAACAGGGCGCTAGATTGGCACAACTCTCAGCTCTCACCGGAGAAGTTTCGTTGTGCAGTGGACAATAGTATACGCAGAAACTAACAACTGGCCAAAGGGCAGGGCAGAAGTGTCAACAGAGTTCTAAGCCATAAGTGGGACATCTGCATCATACGTTGTGATGGTTCATTTTGGTTGAAAAGTTGACATGATTGGGAGGTTTCCTCTGCTGAGGAGTTGTTCCCATCAGAATGTCCTGAGGGCCTGTTTGTGAGAGACATTTTCTTGATCAATGATTGACCTAGGAGGACCCAGCCTACTGCGGAAGATGCCATCTCTATGCAGGTGGGTGTTAGATGTATAGGAAAGGGAGCTGAACATGAGCTAGGAAGGAAGCTGAAAGAAAATATTCCTCCATTCCCTGCTGAAGTATCTGATCCTAGATCCTACCTCCAGCTCCTACCTTAGTTTTTCATCAAAGATGAACCATGGCATGTGGGAATAAATAATCCCTTTCCTCTCCAAATTGTTTCAGTTACAGTGTTACTCAGAGCAGCAGAAACCAAACCAGAATATACCCCATCCCTCCAAGGCCGAGGGACTATGACAGAAGAAGATGGGGCAGAAAGATAATGAGAGAGGGTTGGGTAGACAGAAGTGAAAGAGTGTCTCCTGAGCATTTCAGGACCAATGAGTTTATGAACTCACAGTGGCTGTGGTTACCTGCAAAAGATCAAGTCAGTCAACAAACGTTTCACCTTGAAGGGGGCAGGAGTTAGTAATGACCCACCCCAGCTGAGGAGCTATTTACAGTAGATCTTTGCATGGGAAAGATAGTCCATTTTCTTTGACTTTGAGTAGCCGTGGAAGGTTGACCATGCTTTAGTGGTAGATATAATATTTATAATATATGTGTGTAATATATGTAATGAATATATGTAAGCTGCATATATTTATTTGTGTATGTATGCATACACATGTATAGGGCATC
>NW_026067899.1:7489217-7569375 GCF_014885135.2 Alexandromys fortis
ATATAGCAGCTTACATTTGACTCACTGGGTTGCAGAAATGAAACAGACACATGAAATTGGGGGATTGGGGTATTGAGATGAATCTAGGGAGGTTAAGAGAAGAGTCGAGGTAAATATGATCAAAATATACTATATGGATATATGACATTCTCAAAAATCAATAAAAGTATATTTTTAAGAAGAAAAGGGGTACCTCAGACTATTGGAATGAAAATGAAATGAGACTATTTCATAAAGTCTATAGAAGAAACAATAAAATTCTCAAGTTTCTCCTCTCCCATCTAGGTGATACACTTCACAGACCATCCTATCAGTCAACTGAGAAGTTTCAGCACATCTGAGTTAGAAGAAAGCTTACCTAAGCAGAGGCACTAAGCATTGCTTACTGAATGCAGAAGCTGCTAACGGCCTCACTCTGCTTGGCTCCAGGAGCACTGGCAGTTTTGAGCATACTCCTTCATGCCTCTTCAGCTAATGTCAGGAATTTCAATTTTAATTTGAAGATAAAAGATTCTTTGGCTTTCCTTGCTGAAAGAGACATTTTGGAGTTTGAAGAATTTAATTTCTTCAATGAAGAGAAATAGAACAACATAGCTTATGCTCTAAACTGTTCAACCTCTAGATGTACACATTATAGACACCTTTTAAGCCTTTGCATTTTATCAAAAAATGAAGGAAGTTGCCCTTGTATCTAAAAGCTCTCAATGTCTTTTTCATCAGAATTTACATTATATTGCAAGTTCTGCAATATAAGTTTTTTTAATTAACAAAAATATAAGAAAGAAAGCAAAAAATGGCTCCCTAACACATATACTTCAATCTTTACATATAACATTTCATTTATATTCATGGGTAATTAATTTGAAGTTTATTTTTTAATAATTCTAATTGGGAACACTAAAATATTTGATAGTATATAACATGGGCTTTGGAGTCAGAATATCTGAACATAAAAACTCTCAATTCACCTGCTGTGAGAACTTAGATAAGTTATTCATCCCCCTAGAAAAATGTTATATAAAACATAGATTGTTTAAAGAATCAATTAAGATCTGTATAAACTCCTGATCATAGTACCCAGAAAATCAATGATTTTTTTCCCTTTATTTAGTTAGAAAATTTTCTACATGGTAGAATTGCTTTATTTTAAAAATACTTATAGAGCTTTACCCAGCAGGATCATTCTTCAAATATTTTTTAAACAGTCAAAAATAAAAAGATTTTTATTTGTCTTTTGTCATCTGAAGACTAAATCTTTCATTATGTCCATAGCAGTGGGCATTTTCTAAACTCCAAAGAAGTTGAGCTGCTTTGTAAGCATAAGACAAAATTAGTTTCCAGTTTCCCAAGTGAGAGATGGCTAGCCCAGTGGCTTGACCAAAATCAGCCATGTCCACCTGTGCATGGAAATATCAATTTAGAAATGCCACTTTCCTGGAGCAACAAGTAATTATCTGGAGGAAACGTACTTTATCACCACCTGTAGCTCACATCGTGAGCAAATCTCCAGCACCTGCACAGGATCCCGTGTTTCCGTACAAATTGTGCAGCTGAGCCGTGCTGCACTTTAACACTTTCAAGTAAGATCTCGACACCTGTGTCATCGTGCAGGCTCCAATCTGGACCCCAGAGCTTCCTCTCTCCCCTTTCATTTGAATGCACTACTTTGCATCTAACGGCAAGAATACATTATGTCTCTCCATTCTGACCAAGCCTCCACAGCTATTTTGATCTGACTAGAGCGTTTTCTGCCAAATGGCTACTCTAAGTTACACTGAGAACAGTACCCACCAGGAAGCAGCGTCTTGATGAGCGTGCCCTGTCAACTATCCTGCACACCGAGGTGGGGGTTATTTGATTTGAACTTGGGTTCTAGCCTTCCCTGATCTGCTGTATAAACGGAGAAGCGTGGGTTGCAGAAATTCCCGAAGTTTCTAAAAACGGTGATGTGTTCCTTACGCCCTCCTGAGTTTGTCTTCTACTTTGATTCCAGCAGAAGTTCTCATCTCAGTGATAAATATTCAAAGCTAAAAGTGAAGAAATTTTTTTTTCTAATGGAAAGAAAACTTAGGAAAATTATTCTATGCACGAATTTCTTCTGTGATACGAGTTGGGTGCAAGTTGCCGGCTTTTGTAGCAGGGTGGCTTTCTGACCCTTCTTTAAACATTTAAGACTTAGTTCAGAAGTTCACTGGATAGGATGAGATGGGATTCTTAAGTATGGAGCCTTCAAAAAAAATCTTCTAAATATATAATATTCTCAGCGAGACATGTCAGTCATTGTCAAGATGAAAGTCGTTTAAATGCTAAGTCCCTGGTAAACTGTGCCTGTGTTGTCGGCCTCTATTCACAAAGCAATACCTTGACTATATGTGTAAAGCATACAAAAAAATATGGCTTTATTATAGGATGTTCAGTATCACTGAGCGCTATGATGTGGGCTTGGAAGAAGGGAGCTTGCTATGCAAGTTACATGCTCATCATTGCTATGTGTATGGCCCTCAGGGCAGCATAAGGAACTTCAGAGAAAACATATTAAATGGGCACTGGCAAGCATCCTTTTTGACCCACATGAAAGGGCCTTTGTGTAGATCTCATGAGCACAAGATTTTATTTTCAAGTGGATAAAGATGGGCCGATTCTTTAGAATCAAAGGTAGATTGGCAACACTTTCTATAAATGGCAAGACAATTATGAGCGTATTTGGTATTCAGTGTAAAACGTTCATCACTTTGAATAGTTTTGGCATCAAGGCGGCTGTAATAGGCAATCCCACAAGAGTTCCTTTGTAATTTAGTATTAACTGATGGTCCCTTATTGTGACGGCAGTTAATAAGTTAAAAGACAGAGAATGAAAGGAAGAAAACATAATTCTATGCTCAGTCCAATGCAGCTCTGCCAGAGACCTGGTGGAAATTTACTGGGAAATGAACTCAGGAGCAGTGTGGATTTGCAGGGATAAAGAGCATGTAACTAAGGTTGTGTGTTTGTGATAAATGTTTATGTGACCATATACGTTCATGAACTAAATAAAGTCTAGCATCTATCTGACAAAAATAGGCTGTTTTAATTTTTTTTTAAAAACTACTTTACTTTTCTACTAGGTTGATTAGAATGGTCCCAAATTCAACACTGCTTTCTGAATCTGCCTCCTTTGTTTGGGGGTTTGCTGCAGCTACTCCAAGAGGTTAATTCCATTTCCCCATCTCTTGAATCTGGGAACTTGTCTTGTCCTATGGGACACAAGCGACAGCCTGCCAGGGCAGAGTCAGGGCTTCTAATGACTCCTGAATGCTGGTCCAGCTGTCATGGGAATGGGCCTGGATTAGCCTGCTCGAGGATGGGAGGCACAGGGAATAGTGATGAAGTATCCAGGTTGGAACCATCCTAGTCTCACCAGCCTCTAGCTGACCTGTGGCTGATGGCAAATTGCATAGTAATCCCAGACAACATTACGGGCAGTTGGCCCAATCCAACTTCCAGAAGAATCAGCCCTCACAGCCAAGTCTATATTGCTAGCCTCCATTAACAATGAGCTGGAAATTGGTTATGGATACAGTTCACATGGCTGGTTTATCACATAGCACTAGATAACTCTTTTGATGTTATAGATTGAGGAGGCACCAGATGAAGAAGCATAAGGCTCAAGGGTCAGCTCTAATATTACTGCTCTGGGGAGAGTTAGTTCAGTTTTCCTGACGTATTACCCTTGTTTCCTTAGGCCAGAAACATCTTTCCCAAAGGCCCATATTGGGCTTCCCTACAAAGGTAGATCACAAGTCGTCCCTCCATGAAACTTTGGATGACTTCTTGAAAATGCTACTTCAAACTTTCTAGAATTATACTACTAATTGTATAATGCCATTTGCAGGTTTTTCCTTGATGTTTGTCTATAAGGTTAGTAATTTTTCTGTTCTTTCAAGTGACAGAGATTGTATCCCATCCCCATTTACGATACCCAAATCACCTTGGGTATATATGTACTTTTTTCTTTTTTGGGGGGCAGGATCATGCCATGCACCACTGAATAGCCTGCAACTCAGTATCTGTAGCCCAGGAGGGTCTCAAACAATCATCCTTCTCCTTTTCCTTAACAACAGTATGATCGGAATGAACCACCACCCAGGCTATCTTTAGTGCCTTGGCAAAATGAAAAAGTAGAAAAGCAGCCAAATAAATGCAATGATAGGTACCGGAAAGACACCACTCTGGGCCGCAGCTTTCTCTTTACGTTCCTGGTACTGCTGGAGGTGCTGTCAGGTGGCTCCTAGAACTCTCAGACAAATTCCAATTGAATTCCTTATTACTGTGATTAGCATGTATTTCCTTTGTTCTTATTTATCTGACTGATTTTGCAAAGGTGGATATTGAACACAGGACTTCTCACATGTTAGAAAAGCACTCTACCACTGAGCTACAAACCAGCATATTTTGCTCTATTTTTGTTCTTTATCTTCTATCATTAAAAAAATATCAGACATGTTAAAAAATTTTAAGAAAAATTATCCTTCATTATTTATTTTAATAAAAAGTATTTTTTTTTGCAGGGTGAGGTTGAATGTTTATTCAGGGGGTTATGGAGGAGGAAGGGTGAAGGGAGGACAGAGAGAGAGGGAGAGAGAGAGAGAGAGAGAGAGAGAGAGAGAGAGAGAGAGAGNAAGCAAAGCTGCCTCTCCGAGAGGAAGATGGAAAAGAGCTAAGAACTATTTTTTAATGCAAATTTTCCCCTTTGCCTCTCTATCCATAGCCTAGGCCATTGGCCCTAAAGCCCCACTATCTGATTTTATATCCACATCTTCAAGTTCCTTTATACATATACAGCCAAGGGTTAATTAACTTCCTAAGGGAGGAAATACATCATTTTTTTTAAATAGCAGGAATTCGGGGCATTAGTAACATGTTTACATTAGTCTTCAGAAAGGACTAAAATTATGTTTCACTTTTCTCTATGTTTCAGCTGTGTCTTTGTTGTAGGAGGCTGCTTGTTTGTTCCCGCCTGTTCGGACCCAAAATAATAACTCAGAAACTATATTAATTAAATCACTGCTTGGCCCATTAGCTTATGCATATTTCTAGCTCACTCTTACCTCTTAAATTAACCCATTTCTATTATTTTATATTCTGTCACAAGGCTTGTGGCCTACCAGCAAGTTTCCAGCTGGTGGCTTGCCTCTTTCTCCTCTGGCAGTTCCATGGCATCTCTCTGACTCTACCTTCTTTCTCCCAGAATTCAGTTTAGTTTTTCCCGCCCAGCTCTGTTCTGTTCTGCTAGGGGTCCAAAGCAGTTTCTTTATTCATTAACTAAGAAAAGAAACACATATACAGAAGGACTTCCTATATCATGTCTTGTCTTGTTTCTATGCCACAGAAAGCTACAAATATCAAGTAACTTCTCATATAGATGAGATGAAAAACCTTCAATGATAATGATTTGGTCAAATTCTTCTAAAGTGATTGCAAATTAGCTAAATTTACCATGCTGGGTTCCTCTTTGAATTTAGTTAGATTTTTTTTTCAGTTAATAAAGTCATGTAAGTATTGAACTTTAGGTAACCTAGGCTTTTTCTCCTCCAATTTTTCAACATTTACCTACAGCATTAAAATGCTGGGTCAGCCTCTGCAGTTCTTCAAAATATGATTGTGGTCATTTTTTTCTGTGCTGATGCTAATGTGAACTTACTGACTTTTCTTCTAATCCTCTTTGTGAATATTCCAGGTCTGAGGACATATTTTTGGGATCCGATAACTCTAAATGGGATTACTTTTTGGGATAATTTAAACACACACACACACACACACACACACACACACACATGCTTTTAACCTGTTATAAACATAATACTTCTATTTACTTTTAAAAGTAATAAAGCAAGAGTGTAGGGATCAGAGGAAGTTCCACATGAACATGTATTGTTGACATGGGCAAAGCCATATAAGGCACAGCAATGCCTTGGATCCAACAGAACTGGCAAAGCTTTTTACTAGCTGAAGCTAGGAGGCAATGACAAGACCTTTCTTTGGTCCAAGTGTGCATGTTTAGAAACAATTAATCAGTGTGTGCAATGATTAGCAGCTGCAGCTTCCTCCTCCCAGATGATTGCAACTGAGGCAGCTCTCTACAGGAACCTCCTATGGAGCCTGGTTAACTCCTTAGGGTGCTGGAGGTGATGATGCTGAGGCTCTAGGAGGTGGCTGATGCTTCCATCAAAATGAGCCCAGCCCACCTGAACCCAGTTTCTCTGAGCGTGCATCTGTTCTTTCTTCATCTTCTTGTCTCTGTAATCAAATTTCCAGGACTAAGCCACACAGGAAAAAGAGCAAGACTTACTTCCTTGGGATAAGATTTATACACAAATTGTGGTCTGGGATGTCTAAATTTCAACTGAGATGACAAAATTTCAACAGAACTTATCCCTCACTGCATTTATTATTTAAGTCGAGACTTAAACTAGCCTATGACTTAAGTGGATAAAATATTTACTAAAATGACTCACCCAGAAAACACGTCAATTTATTTATTCATTCCAATAGGAATGTATTATTTCAAATGAGCCCAACACTCATTGTGACTGACAATATCATTGTGGTATTTACAATGGAGAAAATGCCTCAGAAATAAACAAACCAATAAGTAGGCAAGTTGTTTGAATTGATACTGACTGTAAACAATGCGAATGTAAAAGGTGGAACTCAGCTTGGATAAATTTAGTGAGTGCCTTGAGTGTATCCCCAAGGTCAGATTTTGCTTAAATAACTTTCAATGTGTAGGAATCTTGATGCTCAAGGTCTAATATTGAGGTTTACATGCACAAACATCTCACCAAACCTCACAATAGTCTTGCAATAACATTTTTTGTTAGCATAAAATTCTTTACCTTGCCAAAAATGTTGTCTTCCTAACATCAAATGGAGTGACTAAAAAACTTTAAGTATGTGGAGTTAGTGTGGAGTAATTATCTTATTTGAACTTATTGTCTTGATCTTGTAAAATAACAAAAAGAACTGGATAACACACACACAAGCGTGCACATTCACACACACAATGAAGCAGAGAGCAATTGAACACATATTTGATGAACATATTTGGGGGAAGGGTTGTCCATTATTAGGGATTTTTATAAACCATTCTAGGTACTTGGCAATAAAATGATAGAACTTCAACATTATTTATTCTCTAGAGTTCAACATCCCTGAGCTATCAAGTTATAATTAAGACTATTAGAAGTATTTTAAAAATAGAAAACTAAATTTCAAGTTTTGCCTGGATGACTAAGCAGTCCAGAAGTTCAGCAGAATTTGCAATATGCACTATCTATAGGAGCATATTAATCTGATGCACAGAATGTAAAGCATTGATGACCATTGTTTGTGCAATGGTAAGCCATATTTTAAAAATGAAATGGTGGGGGGGAGGAAAAGTAAGTCTCTGTATTGTGCATTTGTATTTCCTATCAGTGCCATCTAGAATCATCTAATGAAAGTGTCCTGGCTTCCATTCAGATTTAAAAATGAAATGTCAAATTTTAATGACTTAACAAGAAAGTTTTCCCTTTGAATGAGAAATACATGCTCATATCAAACTCCAGTCATTACTCATAATTCAAAATTCACGTAATTTTCTCAAGTAAAAGTTTTTGTTTGCTTCTAGAAAAGCAGGGAGGCAGGGCGTCTCTAAGTTCCTGTTGCTGCCAGAATTCTAGGTGCGTTTTTCTTTACTTTGTTGTATTTAACCATGTTGTTCTCGACACTTGTCTTAAAAGGATCAGCATACACAAGTCACTGAGAACTGCTCTTCTTTCAGGAGACGTGCAGTTCGTTTGAGCAGATAAATGTTCAAGAGTCCCCACTCTGCTGGATAGCTAGTTTCATCTACAGTACTGGCTATGCTCACTATATTTAGTTAATGTCTTGGTGAATGATTAGAAAAGGAAATATAAGACAGATAGGGATAGATTAATTTATTATCTCGGGAAGTGTACACATTTCCCATTTGTTTATGACATGGAGAGATTAAGTTGCTTTCCAGTGCTGTATTTTGACTCTAAATAACATGCAAGTTTATTGCCAAAACTCAAAACAGTCCGTTAGAGCATGCTAATCTCTCATACTGTCCAGGGCTTGTTTTCTTGAGGGATTAGAAGGAGGAACTGATATCAGACATTATTCAAATGTTTTTATCAACTTGCAATGACATTTTGTTTATTTCTTCTATTTCCTGTGCAGGGGAAGGGAATGCATTTGGCAAGAAGTGGTTATTTGTGATGCTATGCTTGAATGGAAGATTTTTAATGGCAGTATCATGAATAATAGCACCTGCATTTAGTTAGTATTTTTAAGTATTTTAAAGATAACCAATCCTTCTCATTCTTCTTTGTAATACCATTTATAAGACAGATGGGAAAACTACTTTTATTTCCATTTTTAAGTTAGTTAGATGATAACATCTTTCTGGGATCTGATGCTCTTTCTGGTTTGAGCTCTCTCTCTCTCTCTCTCTCTCTCTCTCTCTCTCTCTCACACACACACACACACACATCTCATCTTCATGTAATCACCACATCTCTATAGTCTATGATACAGCTGATCATGTTATTTAAACATCTTGGGCTTTCCTATAACATAGAAGAAATATTTCACCTCTTCAATTCACTTTCAATGTTCCCTGCAGTCCATTCTCCACATTCCTCTGCAGTATAAGCTATTATTCTATTTCCTGCACTTTACCTTATGACACCAGCCTTATGCTACAAATATTTTTAGCTACTTAATCTACACCTATTTCTTCAAAATATCTGTGTGTGTGTGTGTGTGTGTGTGTGTGTGTGTGACAGAAACAACAATGCCTTTTCCAACCCTACCCACTCTGCCCTGGTACTTGATCTAATATTCAATCATATGATGGAACTTATACAAGGAATTTAAACATTATTTTCCATAGTAGAATGATAACAAAGCTTTCTTCTCTTCTCTTCTGTTCTCTTCTCTTCTTAAAATGGTAATAGTGTGAGCTATAGCCGTTCATACTTCTGTTTGCACACCCAGAGACTATTAGGGGAGATGATGCTGGTATATCATAAGCACCACATGAAAAAATGAAAGTCTAATTTTATTCTGAACTCCTATCTATAACATAAATCTCTAAAGTTTCCACTGTGAAACAACAAACATGTTTGTAAACTCATCAAAATTAGTTTGAGTAGGATTTTTAGCCACCAAACATACTGAACCACCCAACTATAATTAAGTCCTAAAGGCCAATTCTATTGTCTCCTTGGTGAAGCCGGCTGGGATCTCCTGTGGTCCTCATAGTCCTCTTATGGCTATCCTCTGATCCACTTTCAGGATCCTCTTCCTTTGGATATTCAGTGTATTTCTGTCTTCTTTACCTGTCATTTAAGTTTTATAAGTCAGTGTCTACAGCCTAATAATTCATGTTGTCTTCAGTAGGCAACTCAAAGATAGTTGGAATTAAGCAGATGTCTACTTAAATTTTTATTTGATTCTGTTCTTATGAAGGTTAAAACAAAATATTTAAAGCAGTGTGATGTTCAGGAACACAAACAAATGAATATGTTTATGATTAATGGAGGTTATCCTGTAGATGTGTGGGTATTGCATTATTTTTTAATGTCAAGTATTTTTTAATAAAACAATGTTGTCTTTTCCTTAGTCCAGAGCTCATGTTCTGAGAATAATTGACTTCAGGGAGCTATAAACCCAGATGATTGTAGCCAGCTGCACTGGTAATGCTGTTTGTACTCTTACTATAGTTTGCAATGTGATTTTATAGAATAGTCTTTTTCTCAGATACTATAAGTATCATAGCAATGAAAACCACAGGCGGGATTTAAGAAAACCTTATTATGCATGGGTGGGTTCATAGAGAAAATGATGTCTCCTAAGGGCTGGCCTGCTATAAAAAAGGAAGCAATGTCTTGTGAACTTTTTATACCTTCATACACGTGAATGATAAAAGAAAAAAGGGAAAAGATATCAAATAGTAAATTATTGACACCCCTCTTTCCTCCCTGTGAAAACTGATATAAATGACTTAGATGATGATCCAGAAAGGGGGTCACATGATTCCCTTAGTTGTCTAGGTGGCCTCACTTAGGAGTAGTGTAGGCCAGAAGGGCTCATTTACCTCCGTTTTTGTCTCACTTTGCACGGGCGTACATGACCTCCATTTATTTGTGGAATTCAGACCTCCTAGTTGCCTTGCGAGCCTGACAAATGCAAACCTAATAAAATCTGTCCTTTTCTGACTGAAAGCCACTATAAACAGTGATGGAAATAGGCTCAATGCATAGATGAAGTCTGCATTTTTCTTTTCTTTTCTTTTTTTCTTTTAAAGGATGTAAGTCACCAATCTGTAGAGTGAAGTGATTTTTTTTTTTTATTTCCAAAATACTGACCTGCTTTGGGACACATGATGGAGTTACATGCACTTGACAAACTTGAGGTGAAGGATTTTAATGGTGGCATACTCAGTGTAGTTGAGAGGACAGCAGGCAGCAGTGGGGGACAATGCATAGTCCTGGTTGACATAAGTGATAGAGAAACTTCCAGAGGAAAACCTGAAAGACAGAACAGGCCTCTAAGAGCCAGCACCTCCAGTAACCTGGGATGCTAAAAATAGCAGCAGCAGCCAGAGAAATAACATTTGAACAGAAGCAATCAGCACTCTTTTGAACCAAGAAAGTTCAGTTTAGTGTATTAGGGGATTTAATAATGTAATCCCCAAGTAGAATACTAAATCTCTCTCTGTCTCTCTCTCTCTGTCTCTCTCTCTCTCTGTCTCTCTCTCTGTCTCTGTCTCTCTCTCTCTCTCAGACTGTTAGATATGTCTTCATGACATGTGTACACATAAAGACTCACATCCTCTTAGAAAATTGTTTAGGTCTCTCCATTATCGAATTTTCAGTATTCGGTGTGTTTTCAGATAGTGGATATGGAAGAGATGGAGTACAGTTTTATCCTGAGTACTTCAATAAAGGTGTGAATGGTTGAGTTCCGTTATAAGTGGGATATTCTATTCTGACATTCAAATCGTGATTTTTCTCTGTTACTTTATTGTCATACCAAAATGATATATTCAAGTCCCTTAAGGACATTAATCCCATAACATCTGCAATTGCATCTTGATTTCTGAGAGTATTTGCTGAGAATCCCAAGCAGATGTCACCAATGTGACACAAGAAATTTGAATTAACTGGGTTGTTTGTGATGAGCATAGTTTTTTGTTCATTTGTTTGTTTGGTTTTTTTGTTTGTTATTAAGTGGGTAGGGTTTTCTGTTTGCTCTGTTTGTTTAACTGTTCTGACAGTTTGGGGAACTGGTTTTCGGGGGGGACATTCCTTTTTAGCAACTGCAGTTTTAACAACAGATAAACTCTTTGGAGGAAATGTCCACTGGGGTAGAACTAAGATCTGGAAATAATCAGCGACCACCGAGCACCAGAAATTCTTGAAAAAAAAAAAAAAAAACTGAACACAGCTGGAACCTGCTAGTAGTCAGGATAGGATTCAGGTACCTAATCCCTTGGGGGGAGTCACCAGTGTTCTTCTTCCTTGTCTTGGATGTGGAACTAAAAACCCCCAGGGTGTTGATGGTTGCAAAGAAACTGTGGCTTCTGACACCTGCTGGGAGCAATAAATAAAGAAGTATGCCCGCCCCAGTGGGTTTGCTCACTCCTTGAGTCACAGTCTTTTCTTCTTCACTGAGTTTCAGGAGGGATGAGTTCACTTTCCCTTGTAAACAAATCTGATGGGGGGGGGGGGTGAGCCACTGCTGTTCAGCTCTTTCTGATCCCTGCTTCTCAGCCTATAATATACTAAGTCTTTACTTCTGTGCATTATGTTGCAATTTCTCTGAAAGTGAAACCATTTGGAGGCAGCGTATTCTGTAGTAGGCTCAGGTCATCGGTCTATTTACCACTGGTTGGTAATGGCTTCACAGTTAACAAATGACGACTGGGGCTTGGTTGTGATTTGTATAGACTGATTACTTAATGCTTTCTGCCCACCCTTCTTGCCTTGTTACCCTGAGGATTCCCACAGTTATTTCTAGGGGGAGAAAAAAAAACAAACGATGTAAGTGAGGCTATGAATATCTTTTTATCTGTGGTGCTTCATAAAACAATGAAATGTACCTGCTAAGAAGCTTCTGGCAAAAGAAGAGCATAAAGGTGCAGAGAATAGCAATGGCGCAGTTGCTTTTAGATCAGCAAAAATTGGGATTGCTATAGAAACATTCATCTGGCTAAATCTTTCATTTGGCAGGCAAAAAAAAAAATGGAAAATCAAATACCCTCTACCAGACGGTTCCTTAAAATTTATAATTCAAACACCAACCTAATTATTTGCTAATACCAATTAGTCTAAATTCCTACAATTCAAACTAGCCATTGGTTTTCTCGTTAGAATTCACACTTTTCTCTATTTGGCAAGTAAACCAGAGCACAATATTTTGCATTCTGTTCAAATGTTTTCCCCTCTGTAAAATGAATCAAATGTGTTTCGTACCATATGCCTGATATTTTCTACTTGTCCTTGTTCACATATTTCTGACTCTTCAATATCTGGCACCATGAAACGCAAGTGCCAAGCTCTCTTTAGAGACTGGCTTGCTGGAAAAAAAGAAAACAAAGAAATTGGGTAAAAATCTGTTGGATTTCAATTGCTAACAAGGTCAATAAGTTTTAAGAGCTGTTTTCCATTTGATTTGCTTAGAACTGTGAATCTTCCTTTATTCCTTAGCAAAAACGCTAGTATGTCTAATCAGAAATTTAAATCCCAAAGTGGTGGCTTTTATTTGAAGCCTGTACTCACTCTTTTCTATCTGTCCTTCTGTGTTTCTGTCTCCTTCCTCCTTAGTATTGGAAGAAAGGATTAAAGGGTTATTGAATTCACCCCAGGGGAGAGGAGATCACCAGAAGATGGGCACCCAGGAAGCCTGACTAGGAGGAGGCAGAGTGGCTTTTCCTTTAACATTTCCTCCTCTTCAGAGTAAACTTTTACTGGTGGCCAAACTTGAAAGCCTTCCCTGAATGAATGAATGGCAGTGGGTGTTCAGGTCAGCCTATTTCTCCTTAAAGTCTTCTATCTTTTTTGAAATACTCATAAAAGCCTTGCTCCAACAATAAAAATGCCTAGGAAAAAAAATGTGCCTTCAGCTTTTAACAGGGTTATAACTAGATGATGGATTTTTTTTTAGTTTTTATAACGTCTAAATTTTCAACAATATTTTTTTTGTAGATTGTGTATGTAAAAGAACTTTAATTCCACTTAGAAAGTGCATTTTCTCCTTGAAAACACTGTTCCAGAAATCAATACAAACCTATCTGCCTGATTTTCAGTTCTTTCTGCTAATATTCATCCATCCAGTGCAGAGCCTGTCTTCTCTATTCATGATCGACAGCCCAGAGGTTCGTGGACACAGTTCCTCACTAAAAGGGGCTCACCATATCAGCACTGTGTTGGCAATAATTGTCTTTTTACTAAGCATAACTTTCATCTTAAATATTTTATCATTTGCTGCAACATTTATACAAGGTAAACCCCATTTCTGTTCATTCTATCCTTAAATAAATTGATTTCTTAAAACATTTTAAAATTGTTATCACACAATAATGCATGCAGAGGCTTGCGTATTATAAAAACCTAGACGATTCTGTTATGATTAAACTTAAAGAGAATGTTGCAGTGTCTTTCCTTGGGTATGCAGTCTCTGCTTGGTATCATCAATAAGAAACACATGACACCCGACAGTTAGGAATGGTTTGAAGTCCATATATAACACTGAACTGAAAAGCAGGTTCGTGTGAGTTCTTCAAACTTTTTAGTTCAACCAAGCAAACCAATGAGAAATAAAAACTTTTCTTGTATTAAGTGTTAATATTGACTTTCACAGGAGATGCTGAAAATAAAACAACACCCCACTTTATTATCACTCAATGATTGCAAAGGAAACCAATCCTTTATAGAGAAAATTCTAAACTTGGTCTTCATCACCTCATTTTGACCACAGAGGAAAGACTGAGCAGCAAAAGCTGCACTGCCTGTGTTATAACTATGGTGTCTACACGTTGCTCACCCATACCCATGCCTGACCCTGTGCTTAACCTCTTCCCATTACATATTTACAGTGAAGAACACTTTTGTGTGTGCTATAGTCTGTTTTGGTTCTTGGTGATTTTAACTATTTCTGAACAGGATTGATTAATTGAATGCAATTTCTAAGCTATAATTCACTGTTGTTTTATATTAGTTTAACATATTAATTATTGTGTATCTTCTTCTCAGACACTGTGTTACCTAAATTTAGTCTTAATTAAAAATGAGTTCTTTGGGCTATGGTGGCACACACCTTCAATTCTAGGACTTGGGGGGTAGTCTAATCGCTGTGAGTTCAAGACCAGCTTGGTCTACAGAATGAGTTTCAGGACAAGCTCCAAAGGTACAGAGAAACCCTGTCTCAGAAAACAAAGACAAACAAAAAAATAAGCTCTTGATTTATTATAATAATGAAGATAATCAGTACAGCTTATAGGACACATGTTATCTCTTTATTACTGAAAAATATGCCCCTGTTACAGTTAAAATACTTGTGATACAGAGTCAACTATAAATTTTCATGACCTCAATTTCTTTACCTATGAGATACAAACTTTGTACCAGATTGTGCATTTTTCATAAAAAATATACTTGATCCTCATGTGATGTATCATGCAATACATTTTTGTAATATATAAAGAGCCAAACAACAAGCTCTCTGAATGCTACCCTCTCAAGTTAACGATTTATAACATGGAAATAGTGCTACTCCATCCCTAGCATGGGTGAAGCAACAGAAATAAAATTAGCAAAGCAGGTTTAACGATTATCATTGTATCTTTAGTAGAGTAGATAAGATCTCTGTTAGCACTAGCTTTGCCTCTGAGAGACATTTGGAAATGTATGAAGGTATTTTGAATTATGAGAACGTGAATTTAGCAGATGGAGAAAATAATTGATACTAATTATTTCCTGAAGCTCAGGAAAGCCTCCCTCACCCCTAGCCAAGAATATTTTGGTCCACAGAGTCAGTATTTCCTTAGGAGTTTCTTATAATAAAAGAGATTCGTATTTGGTGAAGATAAAGATTCTGCAAGTATGATTTTCTGCAAAACTAAACAAAGAAAATTAAAGTCAATTAGGAACTCCACCTGTAAATTTAAAAATGCCCAAATGCATTAAAAGCAGCTGAGATTGGGTGGAGTGGAAGCAGGGAATAGGAAAGGTTGGTTCAGAGAGTATAGCGGCAGTAAAGGCAGAAAGCAAAGTCACAAGTAAAATCGTATATTCAGACAAGAAAAGGTGGATCCTGAATGAGGTCAATCTATTTAATGCAAGCAATGGAGCAAGAACAGAGACTAAGGATTAGTAGATAGAGTCATTCCAAACCCAGTTTGATTTTCAAGAAGAATAATGGCAAAGCATTAGACAGAATCTCCTAGTAGAGCCATAATTGTGGGTGTCCTGTGACAGCAATGTGGATAATACATTTTCATGTTATAACGCTGGCACTAGAGATTTGATTTGGCTATATGAATTTGGTTTTGAAATCTGTTATGTTAGCTTTTACACACAGATGGAACTTACACTTACTGCTTGTTTTTGAGAAAACAAATGCAGTGGTGTATAGTGGAAGATGAGGTATCTCAGAAGGAATAGAAATAGAAAGATATTCATGTGTGAGAGGGCACAAAAAAGGAAATGACGAAATATAAGTGTTACGGAAGAAGATAAAACTGCCAACAAACATGGTTTTAATTACTTGAAGTAAATGCATTTATGGATGAGAGATTAAGACAGAAATGTTAGAACTTGGGGAAGAGATGCTAGGAGAGGGGCGGTAAGGGTAAGTAGGTAGGACACTTGGGAACAAAACAGCTGCCATGTCTACGAATTATGGAATGTACGTAGTGGAAACCCGAGCCGGCCTAGGTCCTCAAGGAGGCAGATCCACACTGGACTCGGGGCCAAGACTTCCAGAGAAAACACTCGTGGAGACCAGAGGGCAAGGACAAAAGACATAAGTAGCAGAAAGAACCTCTAGATGATGATGCAGAGTAGATGGTCAGGAAATAGGGTTCGCTAGCAAGAGCCATCTACTGCAACGTGCCTCAGAGTTTAATCTAGGCTTACGAGGATCTCAGCGAGGATCTCTGGTGGAAGAAACCATTCCTTGAGTACAACTGCTCTGATCTGTCGGTCGATGAGTATGGGCATATGGAAAGAGAAGACGTTGGAAAGTATGCAGTCAGCGCAATCAGCCCCCAGTATCATGAACGAGCTGACTTATATGTTCCATGGATGCTACACAAATCACTAGATTTCTTTTTTCAGGTCACCTCTCCAAGCAAGTCTAAGTATATACAAAAATGCAGCTAAAATGAGAGAAATTAAAAAATAAAAGCTGCTAGACCAAACCATGCCAGAGCAATACAAGAAAAGGTGTGGACATCATCATAATAATCATATAGATTCAGAAAACATCCAAATCACCAAAATTTGAGTGAAGAGGATATAATTGTCAAGGGGATCATGAAAATGTGAAGTAGATGTGTTAAGAGGATCGAGAAAAGCATATGAATCCGAATTTCTGTGATTTAACTAAACTAAAGCGTAGAACAAATTCCATTTCCTTGTAAGTCATACCACTTTTTTAAATATTAAAAAAGTTTTCTGCACCTAAGACATTAAAAAAGGAGCAGAAAATGGAAAACACAGACTCACTGGACGTGAATAGGAGTTCAGAGTTCAGAATGTAGTATTCTTAAGAAAATATAACATAAAGCAGACGTGAGACTTGCTAACACAGTTAAAAGGGACATGTTATCAAAGTCTGAGGATACGGGGTGGGAAAATAGCCACACAATGGGGAAACTGCACTACTCAGCTAAACTATATCAAGAATTCAAAACCTCAATAATGAATTGTTGGCAAAATATATAAATGACAAAAATAAACTTGAAATTAAATGCAAAATTTAAAGAGGCAGAAAATTTGCTCTAGAGGTTTGGAATGCAGGTGACTTAATAGTTAATTGATTCAAAATATAGACAAGTATTTATAGTCAAGTGACTAGACTATGGTGGTTAAGGCACAACACTACTCTTCCTCAAACATAAAGCAATAATGATGAAATCTAAGAGCACAATAAAAGAGTACATCAATATCAAAATGAGTTCTTTAAAGAAAGCGGAAGTGTAGCCTTTATCGTAGCACCTATCTATAAATGGCATAACTAATCTTTTCATACTGTAACATTATGGAAATACTAATTTTAAGCCCATTATATATTTTACTATTACTGCCAACAGGCACTAACTGTAACCAAGTAGTTTGGGAGTACTCCTACGATAAAGCAAAAAAAAAAAAAAAAAGTGTCAGCATTCAAATCCCTTTTACTTAATGAAATGTACTATAAATTAGGGATACTATTAGAAGAAGACCCTCAAAATTGTAGGTGCTTATAAATATCTGTCTGTCCATCTATCCATCCATCCATCCATCCATCCATCCATCCATCTATCATCTATCTATTCTATCGTATTTCTTTCTCTCTCTCTCTCTCTCTTCAGGGGATGCATTAGGTGATTCTCAATCTTCCAAATTCTATGATACTTTAATGCAGTTCTCAGGTTGTGGTGATCCCCAACCATAAAATTATTTCGTTGCTACATCATAACTGCAATTTTGCTAGAGTTATGAATCATGATGTAAATTTCTGATATGCAAGATAGCTGATATGTGTCCCCAAAGGGGTCAAGACCCCGTGTTAAGAACCACTGGCCTACAGGCTGTGCTCCTGCTGATCCATTCATGGCTATCTATCAACAGAAAGTCTAAGAGTCCAATAGTTGTTCGGTCCATGAGCCTGGATGTCTCACCTGGTCTTCAGTATGTGCCAGAAACCCAAAGAAGTATTCTCTAGTGCCCGTGAATAAATGGACTTGCCAACAAGCATAAGGGTAAGCAGACAAAGAGACCAAGCTTTTTTTTCTTCCATGTCCTGTATATTGGCTGCCAGCAGATGGTGAGGCGCACCTTAAAGGTAGATCTTCTCACTTCACATGGTCTGGATTAAAAGCCTTCACACTTCAAATAATTTAATTATATACAAAAAGTCTCCCAATGTAATACAAAGCCACTAGTTAATTTCAGATGTGGTCAAATTGGTAACCAAGAATAGTCATCACAGTGGTACTGTGTAAACATGAGTTAATGAGCAAATAGGGATTTCTGTACATGCAAACCTGTATGAGTGTGCTTCTATAATGTGTTTCTTGAACTTTTACTTTGGCTTTGTTTCTTCTGGTTGTTTGTTTTCATCTATTATTATTATTATTATCATTTAGATGAGTTTTTTTGTATTCTATTGGGAAAGAGAAAGAACAGGTATAGATTTTGATGGATGTGGAAGTGAGATCTTGGAGGAGTTGAGGGAGGGAAAGTCATAATCAGAATGTATTGTATTAAAAATCTATTTTCAGTTAATTAAAAAAAGCACATAAAATCAATAATCATTTTCACTGTTAGATGAGCTGTACTTGAGATAGTAGCCAATATAATTAAGCAAGAAGAAACAAAAGGGATAAAAGTTTGAAAAAATTAATTCAGATTATTGTGTCTCCCTTATCTTAATATACATAGTTTTATTTGAGTCTGTTCTGTGCTCTCCCTATAGCTCACTCAAAAATATAAATAAAAGTTGTCAATATAAGGTTAAATAGCAAGAATATTTTAAAATAACATGTCAGTTGTATGAAAATTACATAGGTGACTGCCTGAAATATGTCCCAGTGACTAAAACTGTCATAACTTGAGCAATATGGTACATTATTGACAGTGCTGTATTGTCATTCAATAAATCATCATTCAAGATTTTATGTAAGTTACTGAAAATACAAAGGAGAAGAGATAAATCCTCCACTAGAAAACAGATAGGAAGTGAAGTATCAAGTCCCCCTTAGAATATCATAGCAGTCGATGCTGCTTGCAAGATCCACCGGTTAATACAAAAATTACTGGGGAAAAATCTAGGAGAAAGTTCACATAGCTTTATAGCCTCACATAAGTACACTGTTAGTTCAACCCGTGCTTCTTTTCAATCTGTGACTATTGTCCTAAAAAGGGAGAATCTTAATTTTTATCCAAATGAATGTATGATTTGGGACAATGACATATGGAAAGAAAAAATGCTAATTAAAATACAGCAACCATGGAAGTGTACTGCATCCAGGCAATCAAGGTTAGCCTCAGTTTAAGAAGTCGTATTGTGGACCTGGACCCTTTGGCATGATGTCATGAAAGCATACTCCATCTTTCTCATGTCATCCCCCAAGTTCATGGTCCTGATTTGCTCATGCAAGAAAAAAATACCTAGAAAAACTTGAACACTAAAGAAAACCTCCACTGGCTAGAACTCTTGATATTGACAATGTTTTGCAAAATAAAAAGAATTGAGAAAGTTCCTAAATTGAAGGCAAGCACAAGACATGCCGAGTTAATGCAGTGTGACATCTTAAGTTGGGTTCTAAAGCATATTAAAGACAAAAGTGGGAAAACTGATTAATTGTGAAAAAACTGAATGGAAGTCTGGAGTTAAGAGAATTACATCAATATTTATTTATTTGTATACACCATGGATTTATGGAGATGACCTTATGTATTATTGGGGCTCATGGTTGAATTCAAGCATAAAAGTAGAAGTTTTGACTTTTTAGAATGGCATTTAAACTGTAGAAGGTAAAGGGTAGTTACATTTGCCTAATTACGTTTTTAAGAATTAGCACATGAAAAATTTTATGTCAACTAAAATACTTGTTTGTCTGCTCCTACACTATCTTGAAATTGTGCTTTAACTAATAAAACAATAGTTAGTTTTTCTTATTTTAGTTTGAAAGAACCTCATCTGATTTGTTCCGAGCTCTCTGCTGAGAGCTGAATTGGTCCAGTCACTCCATAGATTTGCTGAGAAGCCTGGCATATGTTGTTGTTCATGTGCAACGGTTGACTCTCGGCTGTGAAAAGTATTCTTATGATTGACACAGATGGGTTGGTGGGTGTAAGGCAGATCCAGTATGACTGTCTTGGTCTGCAGATTGGTGCCAAGCACACATTCTGTAACCCCCACCTTTGAGAAGTTGAGCACTTTGTAAATGCTGGGGTGATAAGGGTAAAGTCAAGAGCTTGCTGGAGATTAGAGTATTTCTTTACATTTTGTTGCATTTAAATAGGTTCTTCCTTTTAAAAAATCAGAGAACACTGTGTTCACAGTAATCTGTTTTAGGGCAGACAGTGGCTGTTGTTTTTGTAATAGTTCTAGAAGTATTTACTTAAAACATACCATATTTTTTTGTATTTCTAGGCCCTATCATGTTCAACATGCTTAGCTCATTTTACAATGCATATTGGATAAGTTATATTTTGCCAATTTTTATAGATTAACTACTTTGTCTGAATTTGACATTTGACAACAAGGATCAAAGTCATTTCCTCTATCCCTATTAGCACGACCTGAAGGTCCACATTATTTTTCCCTGTTAAACAGACTCTAACCTTGGTGTGCACAGCCAGCAAGACTAAGAAAACCAATTCTTGTAGGTGTGGCCTAGATCTGTATGTTTACAACAATTTAAACATCGATTATACCTATTTTTATGAAATTGATCCAAATAAATTATAGTATATGAATTTGAGTGTGATGATGATTATATTGTATTATTTACATTTCAGTAGCTGCGACCATTTTCTCCAATGTGGTATTTGCTTAAAGTAATTATCCTGACTGAGAACAGTGGCAGATTGAAATTAAATGTTTGGATTAAATATTTTGTCAGCAAACATGCAGCAACTGCTTTACTGCCGCCGCTCTTCTGTGCATACTGATTAAAAATGATTACCAAATGATTAGCTTTTATTTTGGCACAGTTTTAAAAATACTCAGATAAATGATGCTTGATATCCAATTTTCTAATTGTTTAAAACATTGGGAAAATATGGGGAAAAATGGTCCAAACTCAAGGCATTCTAACTTCTAACACAGATCTCAGTCAAGCAAATAGAAACTGGCCAAGTCTAGAAATGATCCCTGTTTCATGAGGTCTGAACTTGGGTTAAATATAAACCCTTTCAGGTGTGCTCCATCCTGGCAGGTAGGGAGAACAAGTATCACTTTATGCTGAAAGAAGAAACATATGAAGCTATTTTTAATAAGGACTCTGTGGTTCCTTAGGTATTGATCCCCTCTTGCAAAGCAGTAGTTTAATGTGCTAGATGGGAGCAAATAAGAACATATGGCATGAATCTACTCTGATATGTGAATGTATTTTTAATAATAGTCAAGGTAGGCACTTGACAAGATGTTTTAAATTTTACCTTTCAGAATCAAACCATTAGGAATGATTTTTAAATAAGGCAAGAATATGATACTCTTGCAAGTCTCCAGTGTGCACTCACTTGGATTTTGGCCAAGGACTGGAAAGTGTACAGTTGTATTTAAAATAACTCCAGGGACTGAATATAGGCCAAGATATCAACAGAAAAATAATTCAGTTTTATCCTTCAATGAATACATATCACAAAGAATGATAAAATCCCTTGACAGAAAGCACTGTAAATGGTCTAAAGTAATAACAGGTTCACAAAAATTATTAAATGCTGTATTTACATGTTTGAGCTAATTTAAAGTCATAAGGCAATTGCAATTTCAGACTTGATTGTTCTCTCAGTGATAAACTATGAGAAGAGAAACTAGCTATTTCTTTTTTTAAATATTTATTTATTTATTATGCATACACTATCCTGTCTGTGTGTATGTCTGCAGGCCAGAAGAGGGCACTAGACCCCATTTTTACAGATGGTTGTGAGCCACCATGTGGTTGCTGGGAATTGAACTCAGGACCTTTGGAAGAGCAGGCAATGCTCTTAACCTCTGAGCCATCTCTCCAGCCCCTAGCTATTTCTTTGCTATAACACGCTGTAGGGTAAGAATGGGAAATGTCTACCCCTCCTCCACCAGGTTCATGCATGCTCTTCCTAGAGGATAACTGCTGCCTGAGATTGACCCCACGCCCACTCCAGGGAGACTACACAGAGATTAGCCCTACCTGTTGGCTTGTTTAGCTGTATAAATAAGCCTGCCTTCTTGAATCAGATGTTGTTGATTGTTGGTGTGTCTCCATCAGAAAACACAGCCCACCTGACCCTAGCTTTTCTGTACATGTAGCTGTCCTTTTTTCATTCCTTCCTCATTCCAGTCAGCTTCCCAGAACCAAGGAGCACAGAATGTAGCCAACATCTTTGTTTATTCTAGATTATTAACTCATGTGTATGGGTGTTTTCTTGTAGGTATGTCTCTGCACTGTCTTCACACAGTGTTCAAAGAGCCCATAAAAAGGCTGAAAATAGAATCCCCATCATCCCGAAGAGCAGCCAGCTCTCTTAACCTCTGAGCCATTTATCCAGCCCCAATTTTCAACATCTTTGACTTTATTTAAGGTCTGGCATCACCTTGGATAACTAGCCGCTCATTGTTTTTATTTCAGGGCGTGGCTTTTCTCAGAGAATACATTCACCTTTGCTTTCAAAGTACTACTGGTGCTCTTGAAATTCTCTGACGATTTAATATTCCGTGGCATAAGCATTTTCTCTTTCATTTTTCTATTTCATTCTTCTCTATTTCTCAGCATTTTCCAAATCCACTTTGCAGCGCAGTGGGAAACCACGAATTTGGTGAAACCATACTGGTGATAGAACAGCGAACTCTCCTTTAAGCAACTTTATTCTACCTTGTCCATCATCATTTCCAAACCACTGCCCAGTAAATTCACTGGCTATGCCAGTGAAGTGTGACCTTAGTTCATTAAGAGGCCTGGCAATTTCCTTAACCATTCAAAATGACAAAGCAAACAAGTGATGTCCCAACACCCCAGGGTCTCATGTATCCCACACGTTCTTCAAACTCACTTTGTATTAAAAGATAGACCTTGCACTCCTAATCTTCTGCCTCTAAATCCCAAGGGCCAGGATTACAAGTTTCTTATCACAGCCAATGTTTGTGCAGTGCTGGGGTTTGAACCCAGGGCTTATGAGTTCTAAGTAAGCACCCTACAAACTGAACTAGTTCTCTAGATGACTTATTTTTCAATGGAAAAATTCATTGCCGTATGATGAAGCTGATTCTTACCTTGAAATAATTCAGGTTTCTGCCTCTGATGTGTCATAGTGTCATAGTTCTCTCTCTCTCTCTCTTTCTCTCTTTCTCTCTCTTTCTCCTGGGAATTACATTTTCAGAATTTCAACATTCGGTTTTTAATCATTCAAGATTGTCATTTTTGACATTGGAGACTTTAGGAACTTTAAGCCTTTGTTAGGTATTTTGATATTGTGGGCATCTCAGTATTTTGAAGCCTTGTGTTTGAGATACGGTCTTTTAGGTTAATTATCAGCACTTGAAAGATGAGAAACTGTTAGGCACTCACAGTCTGCTCATTGCTGCTCGCTGAACCAATCCTATTTTCCTCCTCGTGGCAAACACAACATCTGTCAGCAGCTGTGTCCGGAAGCCACACTAGGTGCTTTTAAAGCAAGATACAAACAGAGGGCTGGGCTTCTCATATGTTATAGTTACATGAAACATAATATAATATACGCCAGAATTAATATAATGTTAGTGTACTTGAGGAGCAGGAGGAGCAATCTTAAGCAAACTATGTAAACCTTTGAATAAGCTTGCTAAATGGTTAGCTCGATTCCTTTCTCTGCTGGTTGGTTTGGCTCAACTTGATATGACCCAGACTCATATTCTTGAGAATAGGGAGCCACAGTTGAGAAGATGACAGCAAAACTGGACCAGAAGGAAGCCTGTGGCATTTCTTGACTTTGATGATTGGTATGGGAGCTCACACAAGAAAGTTCTACCCCTGGCTGGATGTTCCTAGGTTGTATAAGAAAGCAACCTGAGCAAGCCATGAAAAGCAAACCAGTAAAGTAGCATTCCTCATGGTCTCTGCTTCAGTTCCTGCTCCCAGGTTACTGCCTTAAGTTCCTGCCTTAACTTATTTTTGTAATTGTCTGTGGGGTGGAAGTATAAGTCAAATAAACCCTTTTCTCATCAAGTTGCTTTTGGTCTGGGCTGTTTTATCACCACAATAGAGCCTTTAACTGAGGTACTTGGCTTTTGGGCACATCAACTAGACTAAATTTCCCAGCCTCTCTTGTGACTGGCTTGTCCAAAAGCCTGGATTTAGATTTCTTGTATAGAAGAGATTAGTCGCTTTTCTCCTTAGTCTTCTTAAAAGAATGAGCAAAAAGGATAAATTGAACTGGCATGGTGTTGTTTGATCAACTAGAGTGACTTTATATATTTAGCTATTATAGATTTTTGTGCCTGAAGTGAAATACATATAGAAACAAAACCTATAATATTTAATATTAAGATCAGGCCACAAAATGGTAGAGAAGCTGATAGAGATGGTTAAAGACAGAAGATGAAACTCATGAGTTTTGACCCATTGGTCAACTGTCCCACTGCCCTTGCAACACCACTTTAACGCCACCTATCTTGGTCTACGAGAGCCGCTTTTCAGCATGGTTGCTGTCTGAGGTAGTTTGCATGGGCTTTCATTTTGGTGCCTACCCCAGATCCATTTGGAGGTTTTATCCCTTGTCACTGCACTCCTCTTTCAATCAGATGGCATGCTGGGAGTCCATGAGATATATTTCTTTCTTATTAAGTCATTCAAATAACTTGTAAAGAGTTATAAAAATCCAGTTTTCAATGGAAAAATGGTAGCCTAGTTTTTATATACATTGAGAGGTAGAGGAAAGGCTTGTCAATTTATTTATTTATTTATTTATTTTTAGGCATAAGCCTAGCTAGAAATCTAAATTCCCACTTATTCCTCACATCTGCCTCAACACTTGTTGGTAAGCCACTGATGGCTTTGGGACATATTTATGTGGAGAACAGAATGATGTCACCTTACATTCTTTTCCTTTTGCTGTGATAAGATACCCTGACCAAAGCAACTTAAAGGAGAAAGATTCACTCTGGCTTGCAACTCAAGGTATAGTCTGTGATGACAAGAAGTCAAGACCTTGGGAGCTTGAATCAGCCATAAACAATTCTAATGTCATAAACACCACATAGCTGTCTATTACAGACATAGTCTTACAATTTGGTATCAGTTTTGATCTTCAGTCCATTTACTGTTGTTGAGATAAAATGCTATGACCTAAGCGTCTAATGGATAAATGGTTTATTTTAATTCAGTTTCTGCCTATGGTCTAGGATATTAGAGACGCTACAGTGGCAGAAGCTTGAGGGATCTATTCACACTGAATCCTCAGTCAAGAAGCAGAACAAGATGTATGTTTCCTAGTGTATCGCTCAATTACACCACCTATTCCAGGATCATCCATCCAAATTATGCCCAAATAATCAAGGTAACTCCTCTGAGACATAGTCAGAGCATTGACTCACAAGTGATTCTAGAGTTTGTCTTCGTGACAATTAACACTAAACATTATAATTATGACTATCATAATAGTACAAAAGCATCTGGGGAGAAGGGTGCATTGTTGTTCTGTTAGACGCAAAGGCCAAGGTCACATAGTGTAAATAATCTGGCATGAGTTCAAGAGCATCACAATTGTCTGTGACAGAGATTACAACACTTGCAGCCCACACACTGTGATACAAGCGCACTGGATTTGCCATATACTGTCTATATGACTTGGCTGAAGACTGCCACACTATTTTAGCACACAAAAGAGAAATACATATTCTCAAGTGCCACATTATTTTATAATTTTCTTAAAAAGCAACATTTTGGGGAGACTGACGATTGTCACTAACATCCCTCCCGCTGGTGGCTTCTTGAAGAGCACAGAAAAGGGAGTTGGGGAGATGTCTTAGTTGGTAAAGTCCTTGCATTGCAAGCAAGAGAATACGAGTTCAGACACCATTTTAGAGCCCACTACCCAAATGACAAAAGCTAGTATGGCAGGTAGACAGGGCTTTAGAACTCGAGCACTGTAGAGGCAGAGACAAGTGAGTCCTTGGGGGCTTTCTGGTTTACCATTCCGGTATACTTGGTGAGACCCTGACCAGTGAAATACTCCATCTTAATAAACTCAAAAAATGTTGATGTTTACTAGGGAATAACACCTGAGACTACATATATACACATACATGTTCATATACTCACACGCACACCCACATACATATGAACATACACCTAAACACACAGAAGAAAGGTCTCATACAATTGCATCATGAGCCACCTATAAAATATTCCTAAGCAAGCCATAATGATTTCCTAAGGAAATAAGAGACTATTATGATCTAGCAACACTGCCTGGGCTTCTCTGCGAATCTAACTTTTTACATCATTCAGCTGGAAGAAATTGTCAGCTTTAACCTTGCCAATGTTACCCACAAACCTAGATGGAAGAGAGAGAAGTTAATTCAAGGTCTTGGGATTATAATGGAAGACACCTTCTGTCTGCAGTGCATGTGTGGAAGTGAACTACACAGTCTCTAGAGCAATTGCTTTGCTTCTCTAGCCTCCCTCTCTCAAAGCCAGGGGAAAGTAAAATATGTACTTGCATTATAGAATTTTGCCACGTCTCTCCCTTGATTACAGTCATCTTGCTTTTAAGTTGCTGTTAGACCAAACCTGAAAACAGTCATCCAAGCTTCGCAAGAGCTACCTGTCTCTCTAAAAGCAAACAAATGAATTTGACATATTTTTCCTGCATGTCACCTATTGAATTTGAAAAGACCTTAGGAGAACAAAATTTTAAGGTTGTTCCAATGACTGAAAAGAGATTTTGAGAACTATTTTGTTTTGATTTTCAGTTAGAAGAATGTGTTCCTTAACTAGCTGAAAAGAACTGAGGAAATGTTGGGATATTTTACCACCGGTGTTATCTGGTAGTTTCTTCTTTCTTCTTTATCTCCAACTTAGTGGCTGATAGAATTCTGAATGGCCTTTCACATTGATGTGCACTGTCTAGGACTTGTATTGTGGGATGAAGAAAAGCTCTACTCCAGACTCTGAAGTGTACAGGCATTCCTAAAGTCTATGAAATCTTGCTTGGGATTTTATCACTGGGGATACTGATGTTCCATTCCTCAAGTCTCCTAGGAAGATCTGGGCATAAAAACTGCTGGAGACATGGGCTATCAGGAGGTTCAGGGGCTGGGCTTAAACAATCTCTACTCACCTTTTATGTCTAGTGTAACACTTAGTAAGTCCATGCAGATAGACTCTGTGGTTGGTAAATTAAAAAAGCAAAAACTAGCAACAAAACAAAACCAGAAACAACTTATTTCTGGTAGTTATAGAATGAGTCCAAACCAACATCCAAGACACTGGCCAGCTTGCCCACTTATCAGCCTTTTAAGAACCACTTTGTTTGCAGATAAAGAGAGCCTTGGATGGAAAGTCAGGCTCCTATGCTTCAAACAGATCTTACCACTTTATCCTTTGGGCTACCGTGGGCAAATTGCTGACCTTACTTTAAGTTCAAGATCCAGTATCAAGTGTAGCTCAAAAGTGTTGCCTTACTCTTAGCTGTAAGGGAGAAATCCCTGTAGAGCATCTAGTATACTATATAGCTCATTGAGCATCCAACCTGAGCATTTACTAACTCCTGCCATGAATCTTGCTAAGATACGGATCCTGACACATATCATCAAAACAGAGTTTGCATTACTAGCAAGCTCCTGAATGGGGACAATATTTTTGTTGTGCTTACCACGGTTTAGCAGGAAGTTTCTATAACATATCAAGTTATTTTTATCCATATTCATTTATTATCATTGTCACATTTATTATTATTAACTGATTTTCTTATTTAATGAACTCTTGCAAAAGTGACATCGGTTTAATCCTCTTAGTCATAGTGTTTTAACTCTATACAACATTTGAAAAAAAATTCAACTCAGTTCTTTTCATTTACCTGTGGCAGTCTCTCATATGTTTTTTACCTATGATTTTTAAGTGGTTTATATTTTTCTATTCATATAGCATCTTTCCTGGTCCTTGTGTCTTTTGAGCTTTGGATGGCTTGATTTTCAATTCCATCATTCAACCCCAGCTACTGTGTCACGCCTCTGACTTCTCATAGTCCCTGACTTACTTCTATCACATGAACCTCAGCCTGAGTGCCTGCCTGCCTCCTCACTTAGGTCTTGTGGTTCTAATTGCCCAATACGACTAGCCCACAGCAGGCATCATCACGAAACTGTGCTGGAAGGGGCAATAGATGAATGAACCAATGTAGTGAAGGTCCCTAAAAATGACGGGGTCTCTCAAATTTGAGATCTCAGTTGTTAAAAAAAATTAAAAATTGGAATCTCAGTGATGGAAAGATGGGTCAGCTCTCTTATAGGACCTGTGTTTAATTTCCATCACTATGTGGACACTCACAACCATCTGAAATTCTAGTTTCAGGGGATCTGACATCTTCTTCTGTCCTCCATCACTACCCAAGGTGTGGCTGGATTAGAACATAGGAACTAAATCCTTCCCACTTATTCTGGACCATTGCATTGACTCAGGCCAACAAGATCTGTGAGCATTAGTCTGCCTAAAAGGGGCAGAGGGGAGACAGATGCCAGTTATTCTCTGAGGCTTCTGGAACTGTATTCCCAATGGGACATAGCTAAGGAAGAGCTTCTGGATCCATTCTTCTTCTCCATTAGGTGTAGGGAGCCTAGGGAGAACCAGACTTGGGGTGGATCTTTTAGCAGTGGATGCCACATCATTACTTCTTTCTATACCCGAAAACCCAAGGTAGATTTAGAGATTGACCTTTTTGGGAAACTTGATTTATTAGTTTGTTGAACTCTTGTTCTGCAAAACAATTAAATCGGGGGAAAATGTCAACTAGACTCTCTAAAATGTCTTTTATGCTCTTATCTCCAAAAGATAGAATTAATGTTTTTTTTTCCAGTTGATTTGTTAATGCGTTAGATTTTCTTAGGGGTGTGGTTCTCAATGCTGGTGGGTATCAGAATCATCGGGGGATGGGGAGTAGTTAAATACTGGTGCTGAATAAGAACGACTAAACAATATTTTCTAGGAGACCAAACATCTTTGTCTTTAAATGCTGTTTGAAAGAGCTGAGATTCTTGTGTTTGTAGATAACCTCACTACAGAGTTTCCAGTGCATTAGTAAGGTAGCTTCATGCACAGCGTGGAAAGAGAGCCCTATTCAACCATACGAAAAAATAATTGTTGTTTTGCATATGGCTGGTCTTTAAGAATAGTGGTGAAAAAACATGAAAATTTCATACCGTTCTGTGAAACACCAAGCAGATGGAAAGAAAAATGGATGAGAAGAGGTTCTTTTGCCTCTCTGTTTCAGAGGAAATATATGTTTCCTGTTGCTAAGGAAACAGTCATCCATTCATGTTCTTCATTCCATCCTTGGGTCACGTCCAGTGCTGATCATGTCAGGACTTCAAGAGTAGAGAATTTTTTTTTTAAAAAAAATCATTTTACAACTGAGTTTTAATGCCTCAGAAAAAAATAACCTATCGCCATATTGCTGTTATTGTTGTTTTAAAGACCCAACAGCCCGAATTGTCTTTCCAAGGGCTTATAATTATTTCAATATTGTCTCATAGAAAATAAAGATTGTACTGCTGAATGAGTGACAGGTATAGCAAGACTAATATCATGCTGTACACTACAGAAAAGAGTTGCATTATGATACAATCCCTACGGTGTGAACCAGGGTCGAGGAAGCCAGGTGTGTAGGGTCCAGTAATTTAAGCAGGCACTCCTCAAAGGTAAGGATGTGAACCTCCTTAATTTACCTGAGTGCTGCCCTCACCTTATCCCAGCATCCATCGAAATGGGCTCCAAAAAGCCAGTTCATGCCCTAGTGAGAAATCCTGATCCCCCTGGCAGTGGCCACACAAATTGCCCAAACCACACAAATGTCTCCTACATTCAGAGAGCCTACTTCAGTCCTATGCAGGTTCCCCAGCTGTCAGTACAGTCAGTGAGCTCCTGCTAGCTCCCATCAACTCTTTCTGTGGGTTACCCCATTGTGGTTTTCATCCCTTTGCTCATAGTATCACTTTGTCCTCTCTTTGACCGGACTCCAGGAGCTCGGCCCAGTGTTTAACTGTGGATCTATTCATCTGCTTCCATCATTTACTGGATGAAGGGTCTATGATCTCTGTTAAAGTAGGAGACCAATTCCTAAATATACCATCAGTGGTACAGACCCTGAGATCAACAATTAATAAATGAGATCTCCTGAAACTGAGAAGTTTCTGAAAGGCAAAGGACATGGTCAACAGGACAAAATAGAAGCCTACAGAATGGGAAAAGATCTTCACTAACTCCACATCTGTCAGAGAGCTGATCTCCAAAAAATACAAAGAACTCAAGAGATTAGGCATCAAAATACCAAATAATCCAATTAAAAATGAAGTGCAGATCTAAACAGAGAATTATCAACAGAGGAAATAGCCTAATGACACTTAAGGAATTGCTCAGCATCCTTAGCCATCAGGGAAATGCAAATCAAAGCAACTCTGAGATACCATCTTACACCTGTCATAATGGCTAAGCTCAAAACACTGATGACAGCTTATGCTGGAGAGGATGTGGGGTAAGGAGAACACTCCTCCATTGCTGGAGGAAATGTAAACTTGTACAGCCACTTTGGAAATCAGCATGGCTGTTTCTCAGAAAAGTTGGAATCAATGTACCTTAACACCCAGAAATACAACTCTTAGGCATATACCCAAGGGATGCAACTCATATCACAAGGACATTTGCTCAGCTACGTTCATAGCAGCAGTATTCATAATAGGCAGAACCTGGAAACAGCCTAGATCTTCCTCAATCTAAAAACTAATAAAGAAAACATAATACATTTACACGATGGAGTACTATTCAGTGGTAAAAAAAAATGACATTTTAAAATTTGCATGCAAATGGATAGAACTACAAAACAAACAAACAAAAATGAGAGAGTTAACCCAGACCCAGAGAGACAAACACAGTATGTACTCACTCATAAGTGGCTTTTAGAGATAAAACAAATGATAACCCCCCTACAGTTTATAGCCCAGATAAAAGTTGTGGTAGATATAAATAAACATTTCTCAGACAAAAACAAAAGAACATAGAGATGGCCAAAAATTATATAAAAAACTCTCAGCATCTCCTATCATCAGGAACATGTAGATGAAAACCACACTGAGATTTACCAACCTTAGGAAGAAAGCCTAATAATGAAGAGATAATCAAATGTTGGTGAAGCTTGGAGAAAAGAGAACCCTTGTACACCATTCCCTAGAGATCCTTTGGACCAGAGTTGGTAATCCAAAGGCCAATTACTTTTAGAAAGTTGAGTCTGACCTTCTGGGAAATAAGGGAGCTGGAGGCTGTGTTGAAACCCAAAGACAGCCCAAAACACCTTGCAAAAATTATCTCTTCATTTAGTGGAGTCTCCTGATATCTCCTATATAATAAAAATAAAGTTAATGGACAGAGCCCTTTGCTATGGAGTTCGGTGGGCCATTCTGATGAACTATAAAACTGCAGAAGGATGTCCCTGGAACTTTAAAGTGTATAGTTAGTCATTCAGAAGCACAGGCACCCTAAGATGCTTGGAGATCCCCAGAATGTAGCTAGTGTCAGTATTGCAGAGGACTGAGTCTTTAACTTAAGGGATTTCTACTAACTGAAGGTGAGGATAAGCATTAGTATCTTATTATTTTGCATTCATTTCAGACAATGTCTAAAGAATGTGGCTACTCATGCAGGATTTAATGAGTAAAAAGCCATCTACAGTACTCTTTGTTTTGTTAGGTCCTACTCCACCCCAAATATCAACATAGGACCGGTAATGCATTACACATGTTAATGTAAAGTCTTCATTTTTCGTAAAGATATTTTTTTAATTTTTTTATTATATTATTCTGCCCTTTGGTTGCCATAAAGTATTTAAGATTGTTCAGAATATGTTGAATTTAATGTTTAGCAGTCATATTTACTAATAAAATAAAATTATCCATGTGGACAATGTTCACTGGTCCTATTTTTATTTTTATTTAATCTAGGATATTCACACACACAATTACTTATCTATACAGCCAGATAATATTTTATATTCAGAAAAATATGTGAATGCATGTTTGTGTGTATATATACATGCATATACACATTTGTATGTACAATGCTTAGTATTAAAAAAGCAAAAAACAGGATTTTTTTTTTTGCTTCACTTCATTCACTGTTTTCATCACTGAAGTAAAAGTTACTTTTCTGTGAAAAATCCTTTAGACTGTTTTTCTTAAAATAACTAGTCAAATAAACCATTTGAATATTTATGTTCTCAGGGGAGCAGAAAACGTACCATTTGCTTTGGGTGACTAATTAACTTTGCGTAGCATTGACATAACAACTGCCTTAATATTCTCCTTACCAAGTATACTTCCCATTGAGATGACGTCAAAGGACTCTGCAGTGTGGACAGACCCATAAATCTACCTAGTTTCAAACTGAGATGAAGATCTCCAAACTTAAATTCGGTATAGGTCACAGGCAGTGCAATGAATCACATTCACCAAAGACATTTGGCCTGACTGCAAATTATTCCCATGTTTTGAAGATGCAACAGTCTGCGTAAGGAAACTCTGGCCCTTAAGCCTGCAATCCTTTGGAAATGATATATGGCTACCCAAGTACACACAGAGCCAAGTTCTGGATCTTGATACAGGAACCGTATAATGAAATAGAAAGAGGTACTTTTCTCACTTACCTGTGACAAAAATTACATTTGGCAATTCAAACAACACATAAATTCCCTATTATGTATGGATACTTCCAGATGAGGACTGAGCTCAATGGCTCATTCACGTTTTAGTAGTGGGTGGGAACTAACAAACAACAGAGTGCCAGTTCACACTTAGGGATTCTCTTCTTTGCTGGAAATGGCCAAATGACCACCAATATCCTCGCAATTTCTTCCTTCCTCTTTAGTGTAATTTCTGGCCAAGCAGGTTGCCCAAACTACTGAACTACTAGCCTACCAAAGCCCTGAAACTTTAAGATTGCCAGTTTCCTCATTTTCGAGAAAACGCAAAGCATATAGTAGACAGGGAGGTCTGATAATACTTCAAACTTCTTGCCCACCCCCAGGCCCAGTGAAATAAGTAATGTGGACAAAATAATCCACTGTAAAATCTGTAAAATGAGCTTGTCAGAACAACCTTTGTGTTGGTTCTGTAGACATAGAACTATACTCCAGTTACTTTTGTCTGCACACACTCCCACAGAAGCTCTGGGGATGCAAAGGTTCACAATGAATTTGTCATCGTGTTCAGGGCATCATATCTTTCTGAACAACCTTCGGTTTATTAAGGATAATTGTAGTTCAATCTGACTTTTGTTCTACAAATGGGGACAAGATGCCATCTTCCCACCAGTCTCCTTCCATCTCCATACACTGCATGTTCTCTAAATCTTAGACTCTAAGAGAGCAAACTTCAGTAGCTTTGGGATATTGGACTTTTTACGAATCACTTAAAAGAAATCATATAATGAATGAATAAAAAATATATATATTAACTATTTCATTCTTAGAAAATGAAATGGGTGTTGATTTGCTTCCACATAAATCAGTAAATAAAAGATATAAAGCACAGAATGGAAACATTTGATTTGGATAACCTACTTAACTTAATTGAGTTTTTTTCTTTGAGAATTTTGTGTATGAGTTTTGCGTTAACATCATTTCTACCCCTTCATCACATTCCACCAATTCCTCTGGTCTCCTGTCCTGCTACACTCTCAAATCATGACCTAAACGTACACACACACACACACACACACACACACACACACACACACATTTCTGAAGGCTAACCCCATCATACTTTGACTTCTTGCTCTAAAGTTAAGCCTTCCTAAGAGGTCTTTAACTTAAATGCAATGTGTAAAACCAGAGATAAATGAGTTGTAATTCTGCGGAGACATTAGCTAGTGGGAGCACCTTGAGCTGGAGCCTGAACCTAGCTGAGCTTCTGGTTTGCATTTGAGGGAAGGGGGGTTCAGTGAGTTAACCAAAGGAGTCTGTAGCTTAGTCTGGAAATGCTTGAAGAGTAGAGGCTGGAAAGCCAGGTTTTCTCAATCTTACTTCAGTAAAAGCAGCCTAATGCTCTCACAATCATCTACCTCGATTTCTAAATAGGGTTTTGTTTGACAAGTTTTTTTTTTTTTAACATTAGAGAAACAATTGGAATACTGCTAGTTCAGGAAGACGTGTTTCACCTGCTCTCCCTCTTTGTCTCCTTGCCCCTTTATCTGATTAGAGCTACCGCTCCCCACATAATTCATCTTCTCTCCATTTCTAATAAAGGGACCAGAGCAGCAAATCTTAACTGGGTAGAATGGTTTTCCTTAAGACACGATCCAGATTTCACTTTTGCAGGAAATCCTGAAAAGCTGTACAACTTTTGGGAAAGAATCGTTGAACTCAGTAAGAGTTTTGGAGATTTTATGGTAGCTTATTTTAGTTCACTTAAAGTAATTCATTTTATGAAATATCCGTTCCCTGTAATGTCAAGTTGTTTCTGGGACTTTTGCAAAATAGATCATACTTGAGTACATTTTTCATCTCCCACAACAATATAGAACATTGTGCAGGATGTTGTCCAGTTTATAAACAACTGAAAGATACGATTTATGTCCCCATTCCTATTTCTCTCTGCCACATGGCTCATTTCAGCTCCATCTTCTTCCAGATTTCTACCAATACACAAATGGTGATTGTCTGTTTCTGATGTAATATCTCATGCTATTGTAGGTTCCTGGCAGTCACTGCCTCTTTTGATTGCAGTATAAACATTAATTTATGGACTAGATTACCTTACCGATTTTCTCTTGCTGCCTTCTGCCTGCAGCATGCCCTTAACCTTAATTTAAAAATTTCTTGAATTCCATGATGACTTCATGTTCAGATTCACACAGGTCCTGTCTCCTTGCCTGGGCTTTGACAGAGCTATTGCATCTACACATTAAACTCATGTGACACAAATTAAACTTCTTCTTTTCCTCTCCCCACCTCTTACCAGTTCTCTCTCCCAGACAGTCCGTTTAAATCTATCAGTGGAACCACAGATGTTCACAAGCCCTTTGTTCTTAAAGTTACTAAATTTAGATTCTTTTCTCTAAAAAAAAAAAAAAAAAAAAAACTTTTCATTTCTTTCTCAAACTTTACAGAATAAACTAAAACCGTTGCTAGAGGGCAGTGCCAGGTTGTAGGAATGGTTTCATCATTATTCTCTCCTCATAGTTTTCCTTCCTCACTGTCTTCCAAAGCTCTGGAGGTGAAGAAAGTTTCAATCTTATTGGCTTAAAATTCACAACTGACTTGTTTTCTACTTTGTCAGCAAGTTTTTGTGTTTTTTGTCTCTCAATAGCCTCTGGAGGGCAGCTTGCTTTGTTGGTTCTAAGAATCGCTCTGTCCATCTCTTTGCCTTGCTGCTTCTCTTTCGCTACCCTCTCTCCAACTCCTGTAGCATTTATGCCATGCAAGTTACTACCAAGGTGTTTACAGATTAACTGAAATTTTCAACTTTTTTTTTTACAGTTATGTATATAAACTCCATGTAGTGGACTACCGTCATCCCAGCTCTTGAGATGCTGAGGTGGTAGAATCATTAATTTGTTGTTAGTCTTTGGTATGTAGAAAGACCTTGTCTTTAAAAAAACAAATATACACATGACACACCCATACCTGTGCAGTTGGGTAACTGGATATAACTTGTAAATGTGCAAATTAGGAGAAAAGTAGATGCCGCCTCAAAGTTTATGATGAAAACATCCAAAATGCTCTTTGTACCTTTTTGAAGTATTGTTGTTATGTATAGTCATTCTACTAAAACAGTATACCAAAATTGCTATATTTAGGGGGGACTACTCATTGATTAATATTTTCCATCTACTATTCTCTGAATCCTTCCATAATAACCATCGCTATACTCTCAATTTTTGTGAGTTAAACATTTTTTTGATTTTTCTTTTATCAAAAATACATATTTTTGTTCATTATATTCTGAGAACAGTTTCCCCTCTCCCTACTCCACTGAAAGCCTTCATACATCCCCCAACCACCCAAACCCACACTCTTTCTGTCTCTTTTTAGAAAACAAACAGGTGTCTAAAGACTATCAATAAAATACGATAAAACAAATAAACCAAAATAGGACAAAACAAGCAATCAAACAAATAACTAAAGGAGCCAAAGCGGGGGAGGGGGGCATGAGAAACACAGTCTAGAGATAGAGACACACAAAATAAAGAAAAGAAATCATATATGAATAAGAGCATGTCGTTTTTAGCTTTCTGTCTGTGGTTTATTTCTGTTACCTCAAAAACCCCTACCTCCAGTCATGTTGCTTTAAATGGCAGTTTCATCATTTTAATCATCAAATAGTATTCTGTGATATCTATGCCATTTTTTAACAATTTATTTATCAGTTGCATGTAGTTGTTTTCAGCTCTCAGTTACTGTGAATGATGTCACAATAAACTTGGGAGTGCAATGCCTCTTCCTGCACTGATTTCATTCCTTCGTAGGCATTCCTACTGATGGAGTATACCATCATATGGGAATACTATTTTTAGCTTTTTTATGGAACCACCACAACCTCTTTCTTTTATCTAACAGCTAGAAATTTTGCATTGCCACTAACCTTACTAACTTAACAAAGATATTCTCACCACTTAAACACCTCCACCATAGGTATAGACTTAACCAAACCTCGATACAGACAGTGAAAACAGTGAGTGTTGCTATCTAAATTTCAGTTTTTTTAGTTCATTGCTGATTCTATCCTTTTGATTCCTAAAACATCATTCAAACATTGTGCCAGGCATTCCAAGGAAGGGTTAGAATATCTCTTATTCCTGTTGGTGTATTCTTTGCAAGGAATTGGATTCTGCTACATAAAACACTTGTGCTGTGGCAGCATTAATGGAGAGTTCTAGACACAACACCAGTTCTAGAAGCAGCCCTCCATGCCCTCACACATTTTTGTTATAAAAGAAGTCAAGCACAGAGCAGAGACTTTCTAAATTTGTCAAATGAGTCTGGTTAAAAATTTTAATGATTTTAATGAAAACATAACTTTTCCTTTCTAGATCTTCCATCTGTAAGAGTTAATCAGTTTTCAGGCAGCTTACACAGTGCCAAAAAACTTCGTTAAAAAGTCAATGTTTTTTGTAAACATGTTTTGAGAACATGGAAGTGTTCTCTTCTCATTCATTCTGTCTGCCAATTGGTTAACTATATAGAACACCCTGCTGGGGCCTGAGGAAACAGAAATAAACAGCCACCCAAATTCTTTTCTGGGAGCTTTTCTACAAACGTAGGCAAAGAAAAGCAGGCAATATAAAAATGTATCATTGCCGATGAGACTATGAAGACAGCAGACAGAGGACATACTGACATCGGTACACTGTGGCTGAGGAAAGTGCTTTGGAGTTTACCTAGGGAGGTAACTTTGTAAAAGACGATATGAGAGAAAAGCCAAGGTACTATCTTCGTGGAGGAAAGGAGTTTGAGAGGACCAGCCCTGGTGGGAAGGGTCGTGGTGCTGTTTTAGAGGTGATGCTCCATCAAGCTACCCAGAATCTTTTTGGCTGTGTCGATGAACTTGGGTTTGTTTTCCCGAGGACAATGGGAACTTATTGGAAGATTTTTCAAATGCTCTCCTAAGAGGATCTCATTTTTGCTTTAATAGATTGCTCTGCCTCCACATTAAAGCAGAAAATGGCAAAAAAAAAAAAAAAACACAGAAATGGGGAGAGAAAAGCAATGTACTTTAAAACCCCAAAGTTGCAGCATTTTCCATATGAGACCAAGAATAAGAATGAGCTGTGTACATTTACAGGCTCACACTTAGTCCCATAGAGAAATCTACCTTTCATGACAGTGTCTCTTGTTCTTTATAGTCAATGGCTGAGACAATCCTATGGCATTCTCGGTGCTGCAGAGGGATGGAAGAGTCTCTCTTCCATGCCCATATTTTCTAGTATTATTTATCCATGCAGGGTAGGTGGAGGGGACAAAAACCGATGGGTCAAAGATTTCAGTGAACAATGTAGCATATTGTCTATGTGAATACTAGTAGCTGTTGCCTTAGCAGCACAAACATCACTTGTTGCCTCCGTGCCCAATCTTCAAGGGTCACAGGATTTTGAAGTTCTGTGAGTCTAAATTTTCCCGAGAAGAGTCACATTGGATTTTACACAAGAACAAAATCTCAGGAGTTGATAGGCATGGATCTGCTTCGCAAGTAACTGTGAACTTGATTCTTGCTCTCTAGAAGCCATCCAGATGGTAGGTCCAGATACCAATGTGTGATCTGGAGTTTACCTTATCTTCCTGGATTTGCCATTCTGTACATGGTCTATCCTATTGAATTCAGGCCAACTCAGCCCCATCTAAATTTTAAGAATTAGGATTGTGGTATATATTTGCAAAAAAAAATGGAATTTTAGTTCTTTATAGCCATTTGGTATAACTGTAACCAATTTTTTTCCCCCCTGGGAGATGCTGTAGGAGATACGATGTTGTAAGAATTGCTGGGGCTTGAGACATTATACATCTTTTCCTTTGTAGTCACTTAATAACGGATAATGGTACTTTAGAAGATTGTTCTTCATTTGAGAAAAAAAATAATCATTTAGAGTACATGGCAGGAGAATTTCCTAATTCTGAAATTTTCTCAAAAACCAAGTAGCGTCAAGTATTCTTTTTCTTGATTCTTTCAATCCTTGGATTACTCCCCGACTTGACTCCTGTGCTGGAGGAGTTTCCTTGCTCACCGCTTTTCTTCCCTACCCTATTTATTCTTTTGGTCCTGTGGTCCACTTACACATACCCAGAGAAACAAAACACTTTCTTCAATTAAAAGGAGGGAAACAAATTCTTAAAAGCTGCCATTGTGAGAAGATGCCTTCAGAAGTGAAGAATCTGGGGCTTCAGCTGCAAACTCTGTGCCACTTGCCTGACTGTTTTGGTGTTTTAGTGACTGCAAAGGGATGACCTTTGAAGCTTCTGTGTCGAGCTAGTGATAAAATGATGTCTGGAGGAAACCAAACCCTTTCTTTCTCCAAGCTTTCTTTTTCTCCTGTAATTAGACTTGCTCTCATTGGGGACTGCCTTTGTTATTAAACAGCATCCTACTCACCTCTGCCCAGGGACAGCAACAGCAAGTGAAGGCATATCCTTATGTACTAGGCTGAGGACTGAGACACACCACATCCACACGGGCTGCAGCTTGCCTTTGTTAGCCTCGGTATCTTTAGGGATCTTTGCTTTTATTTGAAGGGCCCTGTTTGGTACCCTCTCTCCCTGTGCTTCTCCACAATGTCCTATTATTTGTTATGAAAAGCATAAAAAAGTAGCTGCTGTGCTGGCCTCTCAAGTTCCTAGGCTACATAACACTTCTCTGAAATTGGTCACCAGCCAGGACCATTACTGAAGGGAAACATGTGGCTGCCACTTGTGTCTCCTGCCCATTTCAGTGAACCTGGTAGTTGCAGTGGAACATACTGCAGTCACTCTTCCAAGTGAATGAACCCCACGGGGACTGGAGAGAAGGAAGATGATTGCTTTTTAGCAAGCCGGCGTCTTCCCATCTCCTGCTCACACGATCCACACACCCAGCCTCCGCTGTGCCTGCTGGTGCTTGGGCAGATGTAACTAATTGCTACTCTCTTGCCTTAGTTTTCTTCGAGGATCTGTGTGTCCTCTGTGCTGTCTGCTGGGCTCGACTCAGATGCCACCAATGAGCAAGATCATTTACGCTGCCTCTTCTCAGAGGCAGATTTAAATATTTATGACGTAGCGTCCTCTACTTTTTGCAGATTCAAGTTTTTGGCAACTGTCAACAGGTAACTAAATGCTCTCATATTTTATTTGCATTAACCATTTCTTAAAATTTTTATTGAGAGCATACTATGTGTTGGGACTTGGTTAGTACAAAGAAGATGCAATCTTTGTCCTTCTGAAACTGTAAGTCAGTGGATAGACATAGATGATGCATTATAAACATGGAATCAGTGAGGACTTCATATAAGGATAAGTACAATGGAGGAAATCAAAGACTAGAGTGTGATAGAGAAAGCCTGATCACTGGGATAATCCATCTGAGATAGTTTTGGCTCAAGGAACAAAGCTGGTTATGAGACCAGTTGGAGGTCAAGCATATGACAGAGCCATCAGCAAGCACAGAGGCTTTGTTGAACTGAGCTTGCTAAGGAGACAGAAGAACTGCATGGTAAATATTTGGAGAGGCATTCAGGCACTTGCATGAGTCCTTGGGAAGGTTACAGTGGGATATGGGAAATTCAGTTGAAATACGTTTCCAATGAGATGGAATTTCTATATATTTAGAGCAATTTCAGAAACATCATAATAATATTGCAAAACTATCTGTGGAGAGAGCCCCTCGGTTCTTGGGTTTTGATTGTTTGATCAAACACACATGAGTGTCAATGTTGATATGTTAAGTTTCTACATGGGGACATGTTTCACAGTCACAGAAACAACCTGTCCTGACTGAAGGGGAACAGTTGTAGCAGCGGACACTTTCCTGTGTTTTATTTAGAAGCAGAGGAAAGGAGATGACTGAAAGACCCCTGAGAGGACTCCCTAAATGGAAGCAATTGCTCAGAGGTTTCAGGTGGACCTGTGCACCTGTGTGATTTTATTTCTCTCCTGGGTGCTCCCAGACAGAGACTAGTCTGGCTCCCTCCTGTGTCTGTAGGCTTCCATGTCAACTGACCTACACAGAGAGGCCCAGAGCAGACCAGTGTGGGTCAGAGTCTCATCTCGATAGACTGAATAGAGTGTGATTTCCCTTTTCAGAAAAGGGTAAGTGACTATGCAGAACATCCTTAAAACTCACAGCATTAAGAGGATAAGGATCCCCAAGGTCAACTCATCTTCCATCTGCTTTAATGACACATCCTGTCTAAACTTACAGGGCCTTATGCATCCTCATTAGAATTTGTTCATTGTAAATCACCAGCCATTTGTAGTTTGGTGTGACCCAATTGTTACTGGATACAATTTTAGTATAAATTTTATTTAAAATACACTACAATTCTTATATCCCATAAAGAACTTTAGAAACATGGAAAGGTATTTGCTTCTCGAAGGTCTTTCCAACCAAACTCATAAGCGTGTATAACAACATGAAGCTCATATTTTCTTCCAGGGTAGTTTGCAATGGCACCATAGACAGAGTTTGCAGTCTGTGCCTATACTTTATCTAGGCTGGTTCAAGATACTAGGCAGGTTTTCTAAGTACTCAGTGCATCTGTTCAGCTGATAAAGGCAGTTTTTCTTCTTTATCCTCAATTCCTTAACCAAGGAGAGTCCCCAGTAAATTTTGCATCTCCATCTTCATCACCATTTTCATAAAAGAGCCTCAATCTAACTTTTAAGCCCAGGTTGTTAGCATAAAGGTTGTGTCCCAAACACTCTTTTTCCCAAAAAATGATAAGCCATGCTGTGGCTATAGTAACCCCCTCAGGGGAACCCCAAATTGTCCTCTGCCCCCTCTAAGCAGATCAGATCTGTGCCAAGCTTGTCACAGTTGGAAGTCCCCAGGTTGGAGCTTATTTTACCATCCTCACAAGCTAATAGGAAATTTCAAAACTTAGGTTCAAAGTGCTTGCAACAGTCTGCAAGAGAGTTCAGAACCTTACAAGACCTGAACCTGAACTCGCTCCTTTGACATCCTCAGTGGATGCTGATAGCCCTTTGGGAATTAATCTCACAATCAGACTACAAGAAAGACACGAAAAAGAGGGATACAGTTGGGCAGAGACATGAAGAAGATATTCCCGTAGGGTTTAAAAGAAAAAAAAAAAAAAAAACTGTGTTCAGAACGTCAATCTCCATAGCCAGGCTGACAGATGATGTTTTAAGAAATAAGAATCCACAGCCGGGAAATAGTTTCTTTAATTGTGCAATCACTTTTGGAGCTATTTGGAGTTGTCTGCATAAACTCTTTCCCCAATACAAACACCCCTGCGCACCCACACACATTTATTGAGTGCAAAATGCCCATTGCTGTAGTTAATGGAGTGAAATACAGCCGAAGAGGGATGAGGGGAGCAGCAGGGGAGGAATTATGGAAGCCAAGTTAACTGCTCTGATACAAACTGGCTTTTTTTTTTCTGTCTGTTCTAGCCAGACTACACATTACTGTACATGATGTACCATGGATCTGAATGTTGTTAACAAAATATATGGGACGAGGAGTAAGAAAATAGTGTGTGTGAGGTTTTCTTTACCCGATTCAATGCAGAAGCTTTCATTTCTGCTCCTGATGTGCCATCATCTGAATAAGCATGGGAAGAGAGGATGGCTTCATGCTTGTTTAGACATAGTTCTCATGTCAACCTCCGTTTGGGGCTGGGAGATGTCAATATGAGAGCCATGTCCAAAAATGGGAGGATGTCACATAACAGCCACCGCCGTGACGAAAGAGCTAAAGGGACTGATTTATGAGGAAAGACTGAACAACTTAATAGAGTGGCCAATTCTTGACCCAACTCCAGACGCTAAAGTTGGGAGCAAATCTTGTGAACAAAAAATTTCAAGGACAGCGTGGTCATGGCAGGGGCAGGGAAACGCTGTTATTTTGTGTACAGGGCATCGACGAGGACAGCAGGGCAGTCCAGACTTTACATATATTGCTCTCATCAGAGTGATAAGGGGAGGGTCCTTTCAGACATCAGTGACAACCCTAGAATGATGTTTAAAACGGACAAAAACCCCTAGAAAGCTGCATGAGCAGGGAGCGTATAAAGGGATTACTTACTAGGAATGTCCCATGTCTATGACCCGATTTTTCCTTATGAGTCCCTAATTTTGTTTTTCTAAATGCATTTGGGAGGAAAAGATACTTAATTTTCCATCACATTCCTTTAAGGTCTAAGCTTGCCTCTCTGACAATCTATTTGCAGAGCCATCAAAATGATCAATCCAGCCACAGGAGAAATTTTAGTAAAGAAATTTATATTTCTTTAATACTGATTTTTGCACCCAAATAGAACACTTCACAATATTAAAGACTAATACAGAAAGACAAGGAAAAGAATGAGGAATATGACTTTCTTTCTGCTTTTCTGGTTGCAAGAAAAATCTATCATTTAGTGCTAGTTCCACAAATGTCATTCTTTTTATGAAAAATAGTATTTTATTAATTGGAACATGACCAACACTGCTGGTCATATTTTCCTGATACTATTGCTATTAGAAATGAAGCTTTGATTACCAACTGATCATCAAAAACGAAATGAGTACTTTGGTCTAATTAAAACCTGGATAGATGTAATTCTTGTGCAACAGGAAAAGAACAGAAGGAGGCATTGCTTGCAAAGCTGCTTCAGAATTTGTGGTCCTGGGCAATCTCCTCTGATTTACTGCAGCATTTGAAACATGCAACTTAATCTCTCAGTGCTTTTGTTTTTTCTGCAAAGCAAGAAGAAAAGCTGCAGCAGTCACAGGAATGGCAAGAGACAGGATTTTGACATTCTTCTGGGATTTCCTGAGGATAGACAGGATTGCTGTATTAAGTGCATTGAGCTATTAAACTAGAATGTGCCTGTGTGTTGGTGTGTATGTTTGTGTGTGTATGTGTGTGTGTGTATGTATGTGTACCTACTTTTAAACTTTTCAGGTTTTTATGATGCTTCAGTGTATACAGGAAACATTCAATACACATAATACCGAATATGAATGTCAATAATTTCTTTAGCAATTATGTCAGCTTACAAAAACATTTTAATAGTTATACCTTACTGACAAAAAAACTGGTATGCTTGGAACAGAAGAGTAATTATAATTATTTTTCTTGAAGAAAGCATTAAGTCTGAATGCCCAAACTCTCCACTGCATAACAAACACAAAGATAAATGTGCCCTCATTCGTGATTCATGGTACACAGCAACAGTGGGAGAACAATTACAGAGAACTCTGGTCTCTGAGATCATGTCAGCATTGGGGTAGATAGGAGAAGGATGGAGGAAAGACACTTATGACCCCAGAGCAGACCTCCTGTAATTCAAATGACCCTCTACTGAAAATGAGAACTAGGCATTAGTAAACTCAAGGTAGCTACTTTAAGTCAACTCCTAAAGGGGAAAGAGAAGAACGATTGGAGTCTCCCTTCAAAGGAGAACTTTAATATACATATAATTCTAGAGCCTACAATCGAGACCTAGATAACATGGCCAAATAAACAGGAACCCCTACTCAATATTAAAACCACTTAGAAATGCAGGTGGTCCCTTCTTTAAGTGACGTGTAAGCCCTGACACACATGCAAATTGTACTAGGGATGCCGAGATCCCAAGTCACTGAAAACTCTTGCTTTTTATGGATAGAAGATTAAAACCCATCTTGGAGGGGAGTGCCTGTGTTGGTTATCCAACTTTTATATATCACATTCAGTTGAACTATTAGCAAACTTTCTTTTTGATATGTTATTTCCTGCTTGTTGTGTGATGGAACTTTCCCTGGTGAGGTGCAATGCACATGTCTACTCATGATGTAGGTAAGGACCCCAAAATAGAGAAAAGTACGGATACCACTAAAGTTCATTTTGATAAATCAACAAGTTTTCTTGGTGTTACGTATAGGAGTAAGAGTGAAGGGTTACTTACAGGAGAAGAAATGATTCAAAGACAGTTGAATGACTAAAAACCTGTTCAAAGCTGGAAACCTGGATTGCACGGCACAACTGGCTGTTGACTCAACATGTTGGAGAACGTTCGTTCCAAGCGGCTCTGGTTTTAACCTTTTCTAGACATCTCCGCTGGCTTCTGCTTTTCCCAAGTATCAGGTTTGGTTTGAATCTTTGCGGTTTGTTTTCTCTAATCCTTCTTTTCAACTTAAAAACAAAAGCAAAACAAAACAAAAACCTCTGACAGAGAGGGACCCCAGTAAATCTGTTCAATTTCAGGGACTTCCTGAAGCCATTTTGAGTAATTTACTTTCCTGATGCTATAGCTCCCCTCTAGGAGGGAATGTTTCCATCTTGGGAGAAACCGTCACATAGCCTCCCTATTATAAGCTGTCTGTGCTAATATCAAGAGTTTCAGATGGCTCCCGTTTTTGAACCTGACATCCAAGAAAACAGTACTACATGCCTTTCCCTCTATGCTTGCTTAGAGTCTCACGCTTTTATTTCTGGCTCTGAAGTTAATGTCACTGAAGCCTACATTCTCATGATTTTTCTCAGCAGAGGTTAAATTTTTATGATCTTGATTTTGAACCTGTTTAAAATGTTGCTCTCTTTCCTTTAACAGTCTGTGGTTCCACGTCTTATCATTGATCTATACAAGTTTAGGTGGCCTTTTCAGTAAAGGGTCAACTAAAAGGCACATGAATCTCAGAGATCTGGCTTGCTGGGATGTAATTTTATTTGTGTTAAAAATAGGAAAAAAAATATAAATCAGTTTAAGCAAAGAAAGCACAATTTATGCAAAAAAAAGCCCCAGTTACTCTTTGCAAAAAGTATAAAAGGCTGTTGAAATGCTCCTTTTGGGATACCATCTGACAGAAGTTACCTATGGGACTGGAATATGGGCGATCAGATCTATCACTCACTAGAGAAGGAAATCGTGGCTTTTAAACAGACACTTGTCATAACATTGGACCATGTGCGTCAAGGAAATCATTTACATTATGAAGAGCTCAACAAACAATTCGTGTAAATAATGCATATTGAAGAGTGGCACACAGCTCCAGCAGGGCTTTGCTCGGTGAGGCTACGTTTGAAACATTTATTGGAGGCATATATTACAGTATATCACTTACTGGCTGGAAGCCATGCAATATGTGTCTTTACAAAAAAAAATTACCTTGTAATATGAGCCCCTCCAAGGCATAATTATATAATAAAGTTCTTATTGGGAAAACTGGAAGTAGGCCAAGCCTTGTCCAAATATAGTGAATGTCAGAGCCAAATTTATTATCCTTAGCTATTAACAGGAGAAGGCAGGTTTTGTTTACCAGGCCTAATTCTCTCCTAATTACAGCCACTATAAAATAATTACTATCCATGGGATAACAACACAAGACAGAGTGACTAACAGAAGAAACTGCAGGGGTTAGAAAACAGAGTGCAGTCCTGTGTCATTTTGAACAGCTTGTGTACTGCCATGCACAAATTAACGGACTTCATTAAGGAATTATATTTTAAGAGTGGCTTTGCAGAGAAGCAGTAAAGCAATTAATGCGTCTTATTTGGTCCTAGATCTGAGTTGCAGTGCAGTTTGAGACAGCAACTGAATTTTTTTTTCTTTTAATTTTTGATGTATCAGGTTTAATAGGATTACAAGCACATTACTGGGCAAGATAGTTAATGAGTATAGAGAAAAACCTCGGTTTGGGACAAATGATCTGTGGCCCCTGCTAACTTGTTCTGCCTTTATGAGCTGATTTCTTTGTGTGGCAATTTTAATAATCTACTCAAGACAAACGCCAACTTTTATCTAATTCCATTTTACAACCCGCCCTTGTGTCCGCAACTCAGTAGAATCGTGCTTCTGACAAAAGGGGTAGTTTCCAGAGAGGCCAGAGTGCTCTGTGTCTCTATTTGGCCAAAAAATTGGGAACTTGAAATATGATTTCAATATGTCATATTTGCCTTCCACACGAACCAAAAAGGCGTATTATCTAGTTGAAACATGATGCCTCATTAAGTTCTCAATGTCTCCAGTTCCTGCGTTCCCTCACCTCTTCCATCTCAGCACAGAGCCCCAGAGATGGAAGGAAGCCTTGCTGCACATCCGTGAAGCCTTGAGAAGCATGCACAGGGACCCACCACTGCTCTTACTACCTGCCCAGAACGGCTAGGGTGGAAGGCCAGGCTGTGCTGGCTGTGTCTCCTCCTTTAGCTCTCACTCTCCAAGGTCCAGTCACCCCATAGCAAGAAAGATGGTCCTGTTTTGGTGACTTGGTGAAAACCTACAAACTCAGCACACTTGGGGAGTTGCTTTTAGATACTGTTTTTAATAGGCCTCCAGATGGCCACATAAAAGCAAAAGGATTATTATAGCAACTCCCAGCCGGGCCATTAGAGATAAAGGTGGGCCAGAGTTTCCTTTAAAAAATTCTTTTTTTGAGGAGTACATGACCTGTTCATAAGAGGAAAAGAAAAAAAAAATCTTCGGAATAAAAGTTGGGGGAAGAAATTCTAAATCCAGAAATCCAGTTTTGTATTGTATCAACCTCTATCATGCAAATCAATTCACTTGATTTAAAGTTAGAATTACAAAATGTAATAGTAGTTCGTTTCTATAATGCTATGGCAGGCTTCAGGTTTTTTCCTTCATTCCTTTTTTTTTTTTATTCTCCAGACACTGAACATTTCTACAGGGAAATAAAGTTAAGAAAGGAATAGGCAATAAAGAGATTCAGGAAAAACTTTTCATGTGGAAAAAAATGTCATATATATATATATATATATATATATATATATATTGCAAATGGCTTTTGAGCTATGAGGTTGAAGGAGGACATGAAATGAAGGTCCCTCAGTGGCTGAACACCTCCTCATTGTACAATCAAAGGAGAAGCATTGAACGTCTCCTTTCTTTCCCTGCGGTCAGAATCCACAGTCGTTCAGAGGTTGGAAATAGGGCTGACCGACTTCACTTGGCACAGCCATGCACTCTGCTTTCCTCCGTTCTCCTTTTCTATATTTTTCAAAACTGCGCCTCTATGCGCAGGATACCATATTGTTCAAAATTTCCCTTTTTGGGGAGGTCTCTGCTTATACTCTCCCATAGCACACAGGCATGCATTTGTTTGCCAGGAAGATGTTTATCCCCAACGGAACAGATGGTTTCTCTCCAGTCCTGTGCAGTTTCCACTGTGAGTCAGTTCCTCCCAGGTTCCATGCTTAGTTGGTGAGTTGCCCCAACTTTGCATTGTGCCTTTTCATCTCTTCTTGTGCCTCCTTGGGACTCTTGGTGAAAAGTTAGAGAGGGCAGTTTCAAGGATTACTCTCCACTTCTCATTTTAACAAGAAGCATCTGTTTCAAGTTTCGTTCTTACTATTTTGAAATCCTTAAAATACCTAAAATTACAGAGATTAATAAATACTCTCATATTCACTGAGATTGTGATGTATGATCAAAAGTCTCAAATATTTGCTTCTTGCTTCTTTATCCTGATAAAACATTGCAAAAGGAATGAGGACAGCTTTGTTCCCAAATGTGGTGCCACAAACCTCTCTCAGAATCATTCCACCTTTCTGATGGGGACAAATAATCTTAAATAGATGTCTTCCTTTCATATACATATTTATTTATGATGATTATATATGTATGGATCCATAACGAATATTACATTGTTTTATTTTAAATTTACATGAATGCTTTATTGAGTTTTGAGGCATCATTTTATTATCAACATGTATCCTTGCTCATGCACATAGAATTAACTTATTTATTTTAATTGCCAAATAGGCTTTAGTTGCGACTCTGACTATAACATAATTCATTGGCACATTGTTCAAAAGAGAATGAGGTCTCCTATATTGTGTAATTTAGTGGATAAAGAGCAAACCGTTATTTTCTTTGTGGTGCTTCCTATTTGATACTAGTTTGATTGTTAAAAACAGTGATTTACAATGCTACAAAATGTGCATGACAATTCTCAGTCTTTCTAGCAGTCCACATCCCTATGCCAAAGAACTCATTCTGCACTAATTTTAATGAGCTGAGGTAACTATAGAGAAGTGGTCATGAAGGAAGAGAAGTAGATAGAGGAAAAGAAGGGAGATTTGGCGGAGTCCCATAGAACACAGATGAGAACCATCAGAGACAATGAACAGAGATGTTCATCCTAAGAATTCCAACACTATCGAACATATCCAATTATTATGACATCAATGCACAGATTGAGCAGATTGTCAAGGGTCTAGCAATTTATTGTGTCCATTGCTCAGGTAGTTAAAGAGACCACACACCTAATTTGTGGGATGTACTTGAAGGTTCAGCCACTTCAATGCAATACACTCACTGCCTGCTGAGCTATAACTTCTGTGACCACTAGCGTCATCCTACCTCAGCATTAAAGGCTGGGTCTTTTCTTCAAGTTTTCTGCTAAGACAGTTAAAGACTGCAAATTCCATTTTAAAAGTAAACGCAACTATGAATTTTAAATGTTACAGTGCTACTCAGTGTCAAGAGAAGCAAAGTTTGCTGACTTAAGGTCACTAATACCCATTTACCAGATCAAGTGTAGAACGTGCATGGTGAGGCATCATTTAATAGGAAGCTAGGAATGGCAGCAGTAAGGCCATTATCAGCGGCCTCTGATCTCAGGGAGTATAATATTTCAATACACCTGTTCACTAGGGTCAGCGTTATGCAGAGGCAAAGTAAACATTCACCTTTCAAGTATATTTAAAGGAACATGGGCCATAGCCAGCCTTGCAGAAATCTCTTTTCCACCAAGACCTGAAATCCCCATTATTTAGAATCATTTTCTCTGTCAGGCATTTTACATAGAAAAACTACTTGATTCTAGACAAATCAGCTAAATACTAAGCATCTGATAATGCCTTTTGATATTCATTAAAACTTTAGTGGGTCTTGAGCCTGGAGATATGGCTTACCTGATAAGAGTGTGTCTTGCTCTTCCAAGGGATCAGAGTTCAGTTCCTAGTACCCACATCTGGGAGTTCATAAGTCAACACCTCCAGTGGATCCAACACTCTGTACTGGCTTGCATAGGTACCCTCATACACGTGGTATAAAATCATAGAGACACACATGACTGAAAAATAAAACTTAAAATGAAGATCTAAGCCCTTAATATGAATTTGTTCATAAGCTTTGTTAGCCAGTAACTTAACAATATCAGAAAAAAAGAATGCGAGGATAATTAAGTATCCTATTTGCATGGGTAAAGAGAAAAAAGAATTACATTATAAAAAATAAAAACCTAGTAGGATTGTGTGTCTTCATGTGTGTGGATGTGTGTGTTTGAGTGTGATTGCATGAACACAGGTGCAGAGGTTATAGGTGGTGGCTAGGATGTGTTGTATGACAAAAAGACTCTACTTACAATAAATTTTTAAAAGAATAGTTAGAGGATGTAAAACATCCAGATAATTTTAACAAACAATTTTTACATGCCTTTGAGATGGAGAATTGAGCCTAAACGGTTAATGTCATTTCCCCACTTGGGCAAACACCAGCCCCTCAGGAGCTGATCTTGGCTGAATTCTTAGCAAACTCCAGCCACTAGGAGACAGCATTTTGTAGGAGTTAAAACTCTTGAGTTTTGACCACAGCTGGACAAGAGTTCCAGGCTGAAGTGAACTTGAGCGTGAACTAGGTCACCCACCTTCAACTTCATTTTTCTTATTTTTAAAAAAGGTTTGGGATCCATTACTTTTGTGTTGTGAGGATTAAATGAGATAGTGTGTGTCAAGTGATAAACATATGCTTGGTGCTCATAAAACCCAAATGAACCCAATTCCTAAATGATATATAGACTAGTCCATCCTACAAATCTTTTTCTCCCCTCCTACTCCACTCACCTAGACTTTAAAACTCCTCTCTTCAAAATAAATGTCATGGACCCAGATGCAGAAAGCGTTAATTTTTCATTAGAGGATTCTGGCATTAAGCCAAGACCCTATCAGCAGACACAATCCTGTACATTTTATTTTTTTTCCCATCTAATTACAGGGGCAACAGCAGGGGAAAGAGTTATCTTTTCAGTTAATGGTAGGGAACGACTGAAACCCAGATGAGTAAAATCTTTAAGGGAAGGAGAACAAAGTTGAGACATTCGGAGTTCTTCTATATCCCAGCTAAACTCAGACACAGTTGGGAAACATCTATGATCTCCTAACATCCTCCTGTATGTTCCTAAACCCACAGTCTTTGCCTCGGAGTAATGACTGGTTCATTGGCTGCTTTGCTCCATAGCATCAAGGTTTTGCTTTCCATCATTCCCTGCTGTTTCCTATCATGTCATTGTTATCCATAACAATTGCACTAACTACTGGGTATCCTGTACCTGTCCCGTGTGTAGAGCATGAAGCAGTAAGAGTAATATTTAGAATACACGCCAGAGAAGATCCTAGCCTTTGTATCCATGTCTCTGAGTTTATCTTCTATTCAATTTAGCTGTACAATGTAACAAATAAAATTTTCACTGAAGGATTTTGGTTAAATCTATCTACTGTTTCAATAGAAAAGCACAAAAATTTCTGTTCTTAAAACTGCATTAACATTCAGGGATGACACAGAAGTTTCTAGTTCTTAGTACAGAGGATACTTTCAGTGGAAGCCTCTGTCTGGGACTTATGTATAACCATTATTCTGTATTCAACAATGGACCCTGTATGCAACTTATTCAAGGATCTCAGTCTCACTGCTTACATCAAGGCTTTAGCTATTTTGATGACTTCATTCATAAATTATTTTTCCAGTTCTCATCAATCATCCACTCAAAAAAGTCTGTTTATAAATTTCTTGGTATCTAAACTGGCTTTCCTACATTGTCACAGAATTTTTGGACAGTTTAAAATTCATGCTTATGAGTAAAATTCTTTCTCATCTTTTAGAGTTTTGATACCTTTACAGCTTAATATCATACAAGGTTATAGATTCATAAAAACCCCATTGATTTTTAGGTTCCTTCCAAGATCAATCCCGTGGTAAATCCATCTTGAAATGTCAGTGGAGGTGCCACCTGTTCTAAAGTCACCTCACTCGGAGGAGAAGGAATTCTGCATTTGCCCTTAACTTTTCTGGGCAGGCATTCAGAAGCAGAACTCTGGCCTCTTAAAGCAGCACAGCTGTACCCTGCAGGTAGAATGAAAAGGTCCTAGATGAGGTCTTGAATGCATGTCCTTACATGGTTCACATTACCACCTAATGTACAGTTGCAAACCACCCCACCTGAGATAATAAATGGGAATCTCTCAGGGCTGTTGAGCACTACGCAAATTTTCACCGCGGCTCAGCACAAACTTAGTTAGCACAGGTGTTCACGTAATTGTGATTCATAGGAGGAATTCTCAGTGCTCAATAGCCCTCTCACTCCTTCTCCTCCTAGGTGGTGGCTGAGTGTGAGCGTATCGTGGGGAAATGTGCCATGATATTGGGCTCCACTGGTGCTTGGCCGGAGGGTACTGGGTTGATTAGAAGGAAAAAAAAAGAAAGAAAGAAAAAAAGAAAGAAAGAAAGAAAGAAAGAAAGAAAGAAAGAACAGCTAACTGTGTCTAGTTCCCTTGGACCATTGGCTTTAGTTTTAGAAAAAGAAAGATGGCATGTATTTAATAGTTTCAAACATAGAAACTACTGCTACCATAAAAACAGAACCAAACCCACCACCGCCACCAACTCTCTTACGGTATTGAATAAGATTGGTTGTACTTTTTTTTTTTTAAACTGAGGTTTTAAAATAATTAAAATTCAAAGCATTGCAAAGATCATAGCCCTCATTTTTTGTGTATGTGTGCTTTATGGCTTCCGTCTTCTGGTGCATGTGCTTGGTGCCACCCAATGGTTCCTTTGCTCATTTTAAGGTTGGTCACCATTTGGAATAGGATCCCAAGGTAACTACTCCAAACTAGCGAGAAGAGAACTCACTCTACAATCTACCATTGCTATCTGTTCTAGCTTTTCTACCTGCTGAGTGAAATACACTTACACAATAGAGTCTCCAAGGAATGATGTAAAGTTTGCATAGCTCTTAATGTAATAAATTAACTGACTTAGATTTTCCAAAACCCTTACAATTCAGTTAATGAATATTAAGTTCCTAAATTATGAAGCAGTGTGAATTTGAGAGTAACCAAGAATAAGAAGCCATCCACTCGTCATATATATGTGATCTATACATCGTGCCCTTATACTACTATTTAATGCATCAAGGTTAAAATAGATCTGAAATTTTGTATTCCTCTCCACTTGAAATTGCTTTAAATTCCATCCCTGGTAATCAACTGATGTGCCTTCCACTGAGCTAAATGGGACTGTCTAAATGAAACCATGCCAACTGTCACATTGAAAAAGAAAGTTAGCCAGTTTTCCTGGAGGGGAAAAAAAATAAGCAAATAGGTTATATTTTGATCTTTCAAATTCCACAAATTTTTCTAGCACTTGGCGTCTAAATTCATGCTGTATTCAATTTACTCCATCTTAAACCAAAAATCTACCGTTCACTTTGACAGTAGAGGGTCTCGATGCTTTTATTATTCACACGGTCCCACAAAACCTCCAAGAAAGGCATGTTTCTTCCTCGTTCTAAAATACAGGCTAGTACTGGTTAGATATTGCAAGCCCTTCGTCATCCGCCTAGTGTCGCCTCACATCCCCACATGAGATCCTCCAAACAAAGAGACCCACGTTAGTCTTTTCTTCGTTTGCCCTCGGACCCAATCAGGTTTGGCCTGGAGACATGGAAGGATGTGGTGAAATGGAACCTGCCCAAGGACCCAAATGTAGACACTGACTGGGAACTTGCATTAATCAGTCAAAGACGAATCCTCCTAGGGAAGTTCTTTAATAAAGGTAAAGGAAGCAATAAAGCAAAAGGAAGAAACAAAAGTGGAGATAGAGCTGACAAATGAAAAGCACTTCACAGTGTTCTGCAGACTAGGTAGGTGCTGTAGGAAATCCTACAGCCAGTAGCCTTCAAGTTACCTATCCACTGGAGCGTGGCCTCTTATACTATTTATGCCAATGTAAAGCATGCAGCTGGCCTCTTCCCGCTGTGGGATTCGGTTGCTGTTCGCCTTTCCAGCTGAGGATACTTACTGATTTGTGACTCTGCACCTAAATAAATAAACATCTATTATTCTCAATTCTGAGCTAGTGTGGGATTTCTTTTAAGTATCCTTCTTCAGGTAGGGTCTCTAACTATGCTGTCCTTGCTGGGTTAGGTGTAGCTATCAGACAGAAAGTCAAGGTTTCACCTACTCATGGGACAAAGAAAATGCATACAAAGTTAGAGTATGACTTTTAGGGTCTTTGACTGTTAGATGAGAGCCATTAGTATGGAAGTTATGCGTTCATTGGATTTCAAATAATTGTACAAATATTTAATTTCTATCCATGTCTATAAATGATATTATCTACAATCAATATTTGTCATACTGAAGTCATAGTCTTCATCTAAAGACTGACTGACTCAACAACTTTTTTGTTCTTTTTGTTTTTTGTTTGTTTGTTTGTTTTGGTTTTTCAAGACAGGGTTTCCTCTGTAGCTTTGGGGCCGTTGTGGACCTAGCTCTTGTAGACTATAATGGCCTTAAACTCATAGATATCCACCTGCCTCTGCTTCCTGAGTGCTGGGTTTAAAGACATGCACCACTGCCCGGCTCAGTTAGCAACTTCTGGAAGTCAGTAATATCTATCTTCAAAACTATCTATTTCAGTTATACAATAAATTTCTCCTTACCAAGCAACTAAGCTCATAAAAATATGTGTGAAGAACAAGTAACTGTGGAAAGCTATTAATACAATGCGCATTGCATTTTAAAGACTCCCCAGTTTTCTAGCTTTATTCTTGACATTCCAAAACAGAAATTTTCAGGTTTGCTTTCACTGGCACAGCAGACTTCTTGAATTTGTTCAGTTTGGCTTCCATCTTCAGGCATCCGTTGACATGATACCTTAAGAATGACAGTTGAACCATTCAGTTCTTGAGCCTATGTTCAAGATGTCTGCCAGGCCTTAAAGTAAAATGTCTATAGAAATTAGGCCGAAAGTTCAGAGAGACTTTCCCATTTTTTTTTCGTCTCTCTGCCCACATCTCTCTATCTCCCTCTCACTCCTCCCCCTTTCTCCTGCCCTTCTTCCTCTCTCTTTCCATTATTCTATACTAGTTCATGCAGCTATTATACTATTCCAATACTATTCCATAATTCAAAAATTATTTGGCACATCATATGACTAAAATTTATTGCTAAAACAGGGCAACCTTCTCCCAACAGTTTCTGTGCTTCTTACTTTAGATGACTATGAATTTTTACTTTCAGTTCTTATCCTAGGATGAAGTGACTTTTGCATAGGGGATACAAAAGGAACAATTAAGTTTCTTAGCAAGAAATATGAAGGAAAATGGGCACAAATTCTTTTATCTTTTTCATAGGATATATTGTCGTCAAGATCAGTGAACAATGTTAGAACCATCATACTTTTAAAGTGTATACAAGATGCTTGCTTAATGGTCTCTAACATTGTTCCTATCTCATTCACCTTCAAAGTTTATTAACAGTAAATGAACTTTCTTAGGAAATAGTCTTTACCGAAAGGGACCATACTGTCTTGAGTTCTCCAAACCCCTCTCTTTAATTGCTGGCAAGTCTGAGAGGTAACTTTATTCCAACTTTGGGAAGGGAATTCTCATTGGTTAGCCTCTAAGAGAAACTCTTTTGACTGCACTAACTTGCTAGAATGAGAGTCTAATCTCTGTGGATGCTATGGGGGCAGGGGAATCCCCCTCCATCAGATTCAAATGCTTCCAGATCTGCTGGTGGTAATTGACATAATTCATTCTAATGAGTGAGAAGAACTTGAAGAGCTTTCTGTGCCAACACGTGGGGCCACCCTCTGAATTCCTAGGCTTTCAGGAACCTCTCAGTCCCCAGTTTCTGCATTTCCTGAGTCCGGTAAACTGATAAACAAAAATGATTTATTGTAAAACAGTTATAAGTAAAGAAATGTCCTCTGAGGACCCAATAATTGTTTTCATTTTCCTTCCCCAGTGCCAGTGGTCTAATAAAATGCTAATAGATGCAAATTATGCATGATTCTTAATGCATACTAAAGAGAAACCATTTACAAATCAGGTACCTTTTGTTGGTGAATAAGCAGTGGGACATTGCTTTCTTTCTGAGATATTGTTCTAACTGGAAGTTTCCTTTGTGGACGGTCTGCACAGACAGGCCTCCACAAGACCGTTGCAATGAGACATTCATCCCTGAGAGGAGTGGCGGCGTCACTGGGGAGGAGAGGAGGTAAACAAAATCTTTTTTTTTTAAGTAAACAAAATGACTTCAGATGAATCCATAAGGAAATCATGGAGAGAAAACCAAAAAGTCAGAGTAGGACAGCCACCGTGACTTAAAGAAGAGAAAATTGAAATCTATGAAAAATCAATGAGATAATAATTAAATTGTGTGCACACCACAGAGTGGCCGGGACACCTCATGCATTTAGACCTGGAGCTCGGGAGCTGAAGTCATCAGTAGTTAAAAGGGAGCAAAGAACAGCCGTCGTTCTGAAGCTAATTTCATGATGAGCCACTAAAAAACACATACTTGCTACAGTAGAGCCGTATATTTATAGGAGGTTAAAGATACAAATTAAAGTCCAGGAGCCTATACATTCCTGATTACCCAGCATTCTTAAATCAGCCCTCCTCAGTCTCACACCTGGGGTCTCAGCTGCGGAGTAGCTGTCATTTACGCTATCCATGGCCCAGGATTGATGACAGTCATTCGCTGATGAAGCTGTATACATCATTTCTGTCCGAGCTGCACTGGCCAGATGGACCCTGACCATCCATCGCCTGTCAGGGACGCATCTGTTCACACTGCTGCTAGGGGTACTAACAAGTCATTGGCTTCTCCAAAAGGACAGTGTCAGCTGGATAGGGCACAACATAAAAACTGGTGTTGCTAGCTCTCTGTCTCTCTTTTTTTCTTATCAAGGAACGGAGTTTGCTGTCCTCCTCCCAATAGGAGATACATTGCATTAACTTTATTATAGGAAAGTTAAAGTATAGAGATCCAAAGATCACAGACACTTTATCAATTCCATATTGATAAACCAAATTGGTTTTTGCACCTTGCATTTCTTTGTGTTGGTAGAGTTTCAGTAAAATATTATCCATTCAATGCTGTGAAATTCAAGTGTTTGTTCAAGCCTGGGAATTTATCAGTATTTGTGTCTGTAAGAAAAGTCAAGATGTTTGTGCATTGTTCTTTCTTTCTGAAATATAGACAAATTTATTTTTACTTGCTTATTATAAATAATACACCAAGGTTAAAATTAAAAAAAGTATCTAGAGAAAATTTCACAATAAGTTTGTCCATAAAACACATCAATATCAAGATGATTAAAATTTGGTAAAGACAATATTTTTCATTTAATTCAATTCCATTAAAGATGACTTTCTTTTTTTACAAAGAAGTCATTGTTTTACTGGAAAAATCAAGCAATATCTATGATTCAACTTGTTCTGTATTTTGGGAAAAATCTAAGCCTTTTCCTTACATTAATTTGTTTGTTGTTCACATTTCTATATGATAGAACTCAGTTTTCAATGAACAAATTAAAGACTAAAGAGTTAAAAGCAGCAAGCTATAGCATGGTGTTAGCATAATTAAGGCTTTGAGACAAAAAATAGGCCTGATATCGATGCCCATGGGTTGATTCTTTTAAAAGTTTGGTTTCCAAAAACTGTCCTCAAATATGAATCTAAACAGCTTCCACAGTCCAATTTCCTGATAATTAGAGAAAATGTATTCTTTATTAAAAAGAAATTATTTTCTTTGGCAAGATTTTAACTGGAGATTTCAAATTAATCAAGAAAGAGAACTGGAGTCCAAATTGGACAATTAACTACTTTCTTGTTTAATTTTGGGGTGTAATTTCATTAAAAAAAAAACTTCTCTATTGTCTAAAAATGAGCTTCCAAAATGAATAGGCAAATATACACACACCCTTTAGTGTGCTTTGTGCATTCAGAACTGTGTCCATGGGAAACAGAGCCTGAGGGAGCTCTTCCACAAGGACAGTAAAGCAGAGATGACTGCTGGAATAAATCTGAATGGGAATGGGTGTCTACAGGGATCCTTCTCGGCACTTTGTCTATCAATCCCTGTCCCACAGACAGCCTCCAGCCCTATACTACTTCAGATTACTGGCTTACGATGGAAAACGCAGTACATTCATTCACTCATAGAAACTGTGCGCCACAGATTTGGGTGACAATAAAGTAAATTAACTTAATTTTATTAGATGGGAAACTGGTAAGCAATGACGTGCCTTTCTCAAGGTCACAGCGAAAGCATGTCTGAATTGGCAATGCGAGACACATTGTTGAAAAATACGAGTGACTATAAACTTCATTTTGGCTGTCTGCTTTGGCAGCTTCAAGAGATCTGCAGGGAAATTTCTCTATAATTCTCCATTTTGGCCTCCAAATTTGGCAAGTCACATGGATTTTCTTATTACATAGCTTCAAATTCCAATTAATTTACTTTGCTCTTTTTTCTTACTATCAAATATTACTATAGAAATTTAAAATATTAGAACAAAACTAAATTTCTGAAGGTTTAATTTTTTTTGTTTCAAAATATAAGCAAATGCATTTTTAACCAAGAAGGTTTATGCAGGTTCTAAGCATCAGTCACGGCATGCTGATTGCCACACTTGGTTCCTCTTGCATTCAGCGGGGAACATTCCACAATCCAAAGGAATTTATGATCCTGAAGAGAAGAAAGTAAGTCAAACAGGCTAAACGGCCATTTAGTCATAAGAGCAATGTACTAGGGGAAATGAAATGAGCTGCCTTTCCAATAGACTGGAACAGGTACTTTGTAATGTCCTTAAAGTTAGAAGGAATAAATGAACGAATGAGTATAAATGAGTTAAAATATATGTAGGAGTATGTATGGGATAGAATTCGCAATTTCATCGTAAAAACGCCAGATGGTGGCAAGAGAAATAAAGATCTTCTGGAGGTAAGTGTGCCTTTACCCTTGAACCTGGAATCAAGAATATGGCCAAGAGGCCTCACAGATGTGTTTGAGAGGTGGACATCAAGGTGGGATGAATTGTTTTCTGTTCTCCAGGCAGGCCCAGTTGAATTGAATGCACTCTTCCTTGCTGTGATTAGAATGGAATGAGTCCAGAGGATGCACCGAGAGGGAGAAGGGATGCCGCTGATTTTCAGATGGAGGGTAAATTCCACAAGTCAAGAAGGCATTTGTTCTAGAAAAAGGATGGCAGAATCAGACTCTTCCCAGCCCCCCCCCCCCCCAGGAAGGGATACAGGCCTGAAATAACCGTCTTCACACCTCAGGGTGACCCATGTCAGACTTCTGACCTACAGAAAGGTAAGGAAATAAAAGTGTGCTGGGTTAAGCCACTATATTTCTGCTGATTTGTTAAGGCAGTGAGAGAAGATAGACGCATCTACCCAATGCCATTTCAGCATTCTACAGTTGATAGATCCACTGTGATGCCACCGAAGAGGTCAATGTCAAAAATGTGAATCTAAAGCACACCATTAAGTTCCAAGAAGAAATAGCCCATTGTTTGAACAGGTACAGCAGTTAAATTTTGGGTGAAATTTAGACAGCTTTCTAAAATGGCTGTGTTAAAATTGTGTGTCCCTTTCTTCAGTAGTAAAAAATAAGACTGAGTTACTGGGAGTCTCCAGCACTGGTCAAGATCTCATTTAACTAGTTTTGCAACTTATTTTTATTTTAATTAACCAGATTAATTAAGCAAAGAAGAAAAATGAAGACAAAAAGAATTTGTTAGTAAATCAAAAAAAATTACTGAGATAGACATTGTGAAATTAGATATAATTTTTTTGATATGCCATGGTGCCTAGTACATCAATGTTTGGACCTCCATGAAAATTGAAAAATTATTCTTTGATGTGATTCTTATTTTTGTAAATATTGTTTAAAAAGTAGTCTTTAGTTTGAGTATCCCTCTTTCTGAAATAAACAACTCTTCTTTATGCAGATTTCTCTTTGATTTGTCTGGTTTAAGGAGCAGTAAGTGTTATTAGTGATGCAGCATCAATGGACAACATAACTACATAGGAGCTGACAAAGCTCTCTGGAAATTTAGGCAGGACATATGGTCATTGCAAAGATTCATGATCAAGAAATGCTTTGCTTTAACTTAAAATCAGATATATATATATATATATAGTCAAATACCAAAACAAAAGTCCATCTGTGTGCCAAATCATTCATTAGTATTAGTTTTCCCTACTCTATATTAAAGGGAAGATCTAAGGAGTTTTGAATAATACTTTCTATTATAGTCTCTTCATACTCCGTATCTTGGCTATGTTACTATCACTGTAATAAGTACTAATGACCAAAACATCTTGGGAAGGAAAGGTTTTTGGTTTTCAACTTCCTCTCTCTCTCCCTCCTTTTCTCCCTCCCTCCCTCTCTCCCTTCCTCCCTCCCTCTTTTCTTTTCACTGGGGATTAAGCTTAGGCCTTTGCACAGCTAGGCAGGGTTCTATTGTTGAGCAATGTTTCCAGCCCTAGCTTACATTTTACCCCACATATTGATAATAACATCACATCAGAAACATTACCCATGAGTTTTCTGGTCAGCGATACAATCCTGTTTGCTCAAAGCTACTGCTTTTTTTTGTTTTGTTTTGTTTTGTTTTTTATTTTTTTAAGTATTTCTTTAGTTTCATTTTGCTGTACATACAAAGTTTTGTCTGGTTGGTTTTTTTTCCTCCCTCATTCACAGTAAAATAATTTCTTTTAAACAGTGTGTCACACAAACACCAACTCTACTACCCAATTATCCACCTCTTCACTCTCCAACTGGCACACAGATGCTCAAAAGAAGCATGTGAGATCCAGCCATGTGTGCAAGATACTGTGCCCCAAGATGCTGGGTTTGGCGGCAAAGCTTTCAGCCTGCTTCAGGGCACAGTATGTGCCCTGTGGGGAAGTATGAGTCTCCAGGCAGACCATGATAGGTCTCAGGTTAATCCAATAAAGAAACATGGATTACAAACCAGTCACCACTGGCGAAGTAAGGTGTAAACTAGTGATGATTTCTTTTGTAATTTTACTTATTTGCAAACCCTCGCTAGAACTAAAAGCAGGGTTAGGAGGCAGGCAGGACTTTCCTGTCTGTGTTTGTATCACTCAGATCAACCTATGACAGGATAATAAGGCTATCTTCAATTTTCAAATCCAAATGTGTGATCAGATACATATTTGAGAGAATTATTTTCTCATATGGCATGGGAACTCAAACTGTCTCTCTGTAGTTGTTGCTGATTTTTGAGGCAGGGTTTCTCTGTACATAGAGACAGAAAGCCTAGAGTATTTTGGGCCTTGCTCTGTATTCTAGACAGGTCTCGAACTCAGAAAGCCTTTGTCTCTAACTGTCAGTCCAGAGTTCCTACCCTCTAGCTAGCTCAGATCAGCTGTTTCTGTGAGTCCTCCTATCATGACATTGAGCCCCAGGTTCATACAATTCCTCTAGGCTCTCAGAGACTGTGGATTGTAACCTAGTTATCTTTTGTTTTACATCTAATATCTCCTTATGAATGAGTACATACCGTGTTTGTCTTTCTTCTGAGACTGGGTTACCTCACTCAGTATAATTATTTTCTAGTTCCATCCATTTGCTTGCAACAGTCATGGTATAATTTTTTTTTTTCACTGAGTAATGTACCACATTTTCTTTATTCCATTTTTCAGTTGAGGAACATCTAAGTTGCTTCAGGTTCTGGCTATTATGAATAATGCTGCTACAAACATAGTTGAACAAGTGTCCTTGTAGTATGATTGAGCATTCTTTGGGTATATGCCCAAGAGTAGTATCGCTGGATCTTGAGGTAGACTGATTCTCAATTTTCTGAGAAGCCGCCATACTGATTTCCAAGTGGCTTTACAAGCTTGCACTCCTACCAACAAAGGAGGAGTGTTCCCCTTACTCTACGTCCTCTCTAGTGTAAAAAATCATCAGTGTTTCTGATCTTAGCCATTCTGACAGATATAAAATGGTATCTCAGAGTTGTTTTGATTTGCAATTCCCTAATAGCTAAGTATATTGACAATTTTTAAATGTTTCTCAGCCATTTGAGATTTTTCTTTTGAGAATTCTCTGTTTAGATCTGTACTGTCTTTTGAAATTGTATTATTTGGTATTTTCTTGAGTTTTTAAATATATTTTGGAGATCAGACCCTGTTAGATTTAGGGTTGATAAAGATCTTTTCCCATTCTCTAGACTACTGTTTTATTGCATTGACAGTATCTTTTTTTTTTTTTTTTTTTTNTTTTTTTTTTTTTTTTACAGAAGCTTTTTAGTTTCAGGAGGTCCCATTTATTAATTGTCAATGCCAGTGTTTGGGATACTGGACTTTAATACAATAGGGCACTTGATTTCTTTTGACTTTGGCTCTTCCATCTCATTCTTTACTTCCCACTTATTTCAGTACAGGTGAAGATATTGAGAGGTAGAGGCAAACAGACCTCTCTGCTGCTGTTCATTGCCTGGGTCCTCACTGTATTAACAGTGACAAGACACAAGCCCTTTTTGTGGATAGTGCTCTTAGAAAAAGGATGTGTAGATCATGTATGTATGTCACTCTTAGGGTCCTCTTTGTTGTTTAGGTTCTCCGGTTGTAAAATGTTGATTTGCTTGTTTGCTTCTTTATGTCTGAAAGCCACTTATGAGTGAGTACTTATTATATTTGTCTTTCTGGGTCTGGGTTACCTCAGTCAATATGTTTTTTTTTAATGCATTTGCCTGCAAATTTCAAGATGCCATTATTTTTACATGGATCTACTTTGGAAGGGAAAAAAAGACAAGATCTGAGTAAATAGGGAGTGTGAGGATCATGGGAGAGTGATGTAGGAATTTCCTCTTTATGCTATAATTACCATTAATGAAGAAAGAAAACTGCTTTGGCCTATAGCAAGGCAGAACTCAGCTAGGTAGGGAAAACTAAACTAAATGCTGGGAGAAAGAAGGCAGAGTCAAGGAGAAACCATGTAGCCCTGCTGGAGACAGATGCTGGAACTTTACCCGGTAAGCCACAGACTCTTGGTGATACACAGATTAATAGAAATGGGTTAAATTAAGATGTAAAACTTAGCCAATAAGAAACTAGAGATAATGAGCCAAGCAGTGATTTGATTAATATAGTTACCATGTGGTTACTTCAGGGCTGAACAGCCAGAAACAAACAAGCAACCTCTTACTACAGGAGAGGTTAAATGAGGAGAGGGGAGTGGAGAAAAATGTATAGCTTAATAAAAACAAACAAAACAAAGTGTGGAACAGATCTTAATTTATTCATTTTGCAATTGGGGACTACTCCCCTATGCTGTAGGGACAGGAACATGAACTGCAGCTGTTCTTCAGAATGTTTTAAGCAAGCAGATCTAGACTTTGATTTAAAGAGAGACTCCTGAATCTGTGGTGCAGACTACGCAGAGGGTACTCCTAAGTCTTGGGAGGAGAGAGTAGAGCCCTTCCTGACTGTGCAATGGCCTGCAGGAGTATGGGGAGTTAAGAGGATAAGCTTGAACCTTGAGGATCCTGCCAGACAATCAATAAAGCTTCCTATCTGGTCCAGAGGATGCCCTTAATTAACAGTCTTTGTATTTTACTTGCTTTTGCGATGGCTCACAAATGCACTTGGAATATTTTTATACTTCATATTTTAAGATCCTGGTGAGGTAAGATCACAGGTCCCGCTCTTCTTATTATACCTTTACTGGCTGAGAATTAAGCTCTGACCTCAGACTTCCGGGTTTTCAATCCCTCTCTACCACTGATAATTTGAACTCTGGCCGCTGGTTAAACCTCTCCAGCTCTTTCTGTTTCCCTCCGATGAGAATAATAGTTTTGTTTACCTTACAAGGTTGAAAAAAAATTATACGAATCACTTAGCACAACTGTCCTCATCAGTGTATTATGAAAACTATGCACTGTTTTGATTTCCTCTGAGCATTATATGGCAAGAATTGAGTGAGTGAAGGCCACTTTGAGCCTCTAAGGGAAAACTGTTTTTGCTTCCCTTGAAGCTGTGAGGAAAAACAATTCACTATTCATAGCTCATGCTCTAAGGCTGTATGAAGAGAAGGTCCTGGAATGCTGCATACCATCTCTGCCTTGTGCTCTTCACAAGACAAGCACCATAGAATACCCTCCTTAAGACCTGAATGGAAACTAAGCAACTCTTATGACCCAGTGCCCAACACAGTGCCTGGCACCTTGTAAGTCCTTGAATACAATGGTATAGCACACAGTAGGGTTTTCATAATATATAAGGGTAAATAGATGGCCCAGTTGAAAAATGGCTATGTTCAAGTACCATCCCTTGAGGCCAGTGAGTTCTGTATGATAAGCAAGTGCTACCTGAGACAAAGCATGTTATAGATGCACAGAAACATTTATTTTAATTCCAGGCCTTTATATATTTCTCCAAGCCCCACTTCATTCTTAACAAACCTTTACTTTCCCTTAAAGATTGTCTACTTTTTCCATTCCCCTCCTCCTCTATGAAGAACGGGATATTGACTTATTGATCTTGTTGGTATAACAGATGATTACTTTATGCAATTATCTCTGTGCATGTAATAATTTTGTTCGTTATTCTGTTTAACCTATTTGCACCTCTCTCTCTGAAAATGTTGATAGGATGGAGGGGATGTTTTCCTTTGGACCTCCATGCAGGATTTCCTAATATTACCTTTACGTTAAATACTTTGCTAGAAAATCTCAAAGAATTCGTTGGTGCTCTATACGTGGCAACGAAGTGCTACAGATTAGATCCTGCCCAAAGCACAAAAGTTAAGACTTAAACTATTCTAAAGCCACACATCTGTCATCAGACTGAGGAAGGACACAGTCCCCTCCTACATGCAAGTGTTGAAACTGTAATGTGAAGCAAGGATGCTCTGGGAATGTTACAGTTTTCCTTGAGGTTCATGGAAAAGGCACACACCACTGTCCATATGGTTAAAGTCAATCTACAGTCCTGTCTTTCCTATGCCAATAATTATACGTTCGGCCTTTCTAGGTGGTCAGTCCCCACCTTGAGTCAATGACATTTTTGCATAAATTGCCAGTGTCTTAGAGTACCCAATCATAAAACAACTCTTCTACTCAAGACGTTTCAAAGGATACAGGGTGCTTTCCAGGAGCTCTGGCTAAAGGCAAGATATTTCTACTAATTGAGACAAAGTTCTTTATAATTTCCTTTCCCCTTTTGCCCAATTTTGCCTTTACTTTAGCACTCATGATTTATTTTCAGAAGAAACTATGTGCCTACATTTCACAGAGGTAGAAACGGTGTCTGAATATGGGTCACCACTTGAAAAACCATGTACTCTTTTGTACCTTTCCTCTAAGTCACAATTTATGTAAATATATAAGAACAATGAATTTTTATCATTTCAATTATCCATTTTATATTGAGATGACTAATGGATTTAAAATAAGAAACTATGTACTAATCTCAAAACCAAGTCTCTAATGACAGGTAATACTAACAGGTTGTCAGATTCATTTTAGTTCCCCCAAACATTAAATCTTAATTCTCAAGTAAATTCATTGAACAGTCAAATGAAAAAAGAACCGAGGAATCATATCTTAGCTCTTGTTCATGGAAATACATGAAAAGAGGATTCAGGTGTGTGACTTCTCTATTCAGTACTTTACTTTAATCAAATGGTCTTAGGGTCTGCACAGGGAAATCATGAAATAATTTCAGGGAACTGTGTCATTTCACACAAGGAGTTTCATAACATACTTGATATCTATTTATTAAAAGCTTGCCAAACATTCATAAACCGAAGTTGTGGGGAGTCTATTCTTACAGCAAGTCTGTTGAAATTTAGAAGCGATCATGATAAAAACTGTAATTTCCATTATTAGCCTGTATTAGCAAAAAGAGACAGACACCTCTAAAATAATAAAATACGTTGACTGATAGGTGATGGACTAGAATTGAAGACACGTTTTGGCAGAGAAAAAACTGGATAGATGGAGAAACACATACTTAAAAATCAGTTAACTCAGCTCTAATTTGTCAACCCGCTAGGTGGTAGGATCAGAGTTTGCGGGGAGCAATTGCTCTCTCCCCGTTGAACATTAGGACTCTTCTTTTAAACAACCATGACTACATTACTTTCCCTGTACCACTATGAAAGAGGGTGTCATTTTTGAGTAATTTGAGCCACATTGCCACTGGCAGCAACTAACCGATTCTCCTCTGCCAGTTCCTTGGGGTATCCAGTAGTCAGGTTGCCAATGTGCTGGGAGAGGGCCAGTAACTCTCTGGAAGTGGAAGGCCTTACCTGTATGGTCTCTGGCAGTCTGGATGGACAATTCCCTGAGCTGAGCTCAACAGCCCTTGGACATAGGTCAGGAGTCCTCTGCTGGCTTCAGCTCAGGTGGCTGCAGAGCAGGTTGCTGGAGGGAGTTCAGCAAACCACTGAGATGAATCCATGAGAAACCATCCGACAATAAATTAAGGGAAAATTCAATGGCAACCCTCCAAAAGCTATAAAAGCAACCATTAGAAATTAGAAGCACCGCTCAGATCCATAAGGAGAGTACTTGGCAATCGGGTGAGCACACATTTTTTTTTTTGTTTTCATTTTTCTATTTGATGCAAAAGAGTACAACAGAATGGTTCGGAAAACTAAACCAAAAATTTTAAATGTGTTCTTATAAAATATTTTTATGTGACATTAAAATATATACATTCGTGTTTCTTACACTCAGGTCAAAAGTAAATGGTATAGAAATGGAATTTTTTATACTTTATCACTGCATTTTCTGCTTCTATGATGGCTGAAGATCATGGGTGCAGCTGCTGGAAAACAATCTAATAGGTGGAAAAAAACACTTTTATAGAAAAATAGGATCAGTTCTTCAAAGCTGAAATAAGACGAGTGGCAATTTGGTTTTGGGATTAACTTAGCTTGTTTCTGTCTAGGAAAGAATAATACAGATTTTCAATTTAGGGTCAATAATGAAGGAAATTCATCCTGAACCCCCTAATCACTGACTTTACTAATTAGTATTTCCCCATTTGCTTATCAATTTCTATTGATTGGAGCTGAATCAGTAACATTTTTTTTTTCACAACATTGCATGGCTCCAGAGATTGGTCTATCTGGGGTGGCAAAGGAATGACCAAAGGACATAGACACAGAACTATGGGCACAGAAAAGCTGGGATCAGGTGGACGGGGCTCTCTGATGGAGAATCTGCAGCACTTGAGTGCTCAGCCTGTTTATTGTATGTGGGCAGAAGGGAAATATATATTGTTGCATACAGAAAAGGAGAGAGGGTTATTAGAAATTTGAATAAGAAGACCCATTAAGACCATCTTGGTAGGGCAGGGGAGCAGACTTCAGTTCATAAACATCTAGCAGGTGTTGGGGGAGCTCTGATGGACATTTTCTATACACACTATAAACATTTACACTCATTTCTCTATGTCTCGCCCAGGGAAGGCTGCTCTCCCGGAGGGCTGAGGCAGTGGGGTTCTTGGCATGACTGTGGTGCCTATGTCAACAACGTATTTACCCAGGACTTCACTTGCTTCCTATGACATTCCAGTTATTAACTAGTACTAATACATTCAGAGATGGTTTATCTCAGAAAACAAATAAAAATGAAATAAAATGATAAAAATAATCCAGAATATTTCTTTGGCAAGTTGTTCTTACTAGTCATTCTACCTAGCTGTGCTAGTAGTTTGTGGTAATGTTGCTGTGGGTGTCACTCAGGCAATGACTTGTCATCAATGGTTATCAGACTTGCCCTTCCACATCCCTTCACAGGGTGGCTAATAAAACGACCAGAGACAGTTCTTATTGGGGAGGTTTTTATCATCCATGTGTATTCAAGTTGGTAATTAATTGTTGCATCAGATTTTCAAATTAATAGGCATCCATAGGATATTGCTGCCTCAAATGTCTATAGTTAGTCATGTATTCACTAGGTAACTTAGAGGAGGTGACTGAGGTCTAATGTCCACAGTTAAAGGAAAATCCATCACTTCCAATAAATAACCCTTTGAGAAATCAAGAGATGGTATGAAAAAGGAAAAGAACATTCCAACAGGGAACAAAACTCTCCAACTACCATTTTTTTTTTTGAGAATTTGTATTTTGTTGCATGGAAATGTATTTGTTCCCTACAACACACAGCAAAGAACCCTGTGCTTCAGCAAACTAAGCAAAGGCACAAGCTCTTGTGCATGTCTGGACTGAAAAGGGTTTAAAATCAAACAAGTGACTTTTATAGTCTCTGGACTATATAGGAGAAGGCAAGATGAGGACTTGCTATTTTCCCTGTTATGTTTATTTATTTATTTATTTATTATTTTTATGGCACACTCTTACGTTCTGGGACAAGGGCACAGTATACTATAATTTGGTTTTTTCCAGAAAAACTTGTTTACCGAGTGAAAATTGTGTTATCAGATAACAATGGGGCAAAATTTACAATGCTTGCAAAACATGTATTGATATTTAATCAGGCTGTTGTTTAAACAGCTGATACTATGAAATTTTGCACAAATATTGAATTTTTCTGGTGCAGTTCTGGACACATTCAAGGACTCTTCCACACTACCTTTCAAGTCAAAGTACTGAAGTACATGGAGCTCATCATTATTCATCCCCTAACTCTGAAACATCAACACTGGCCCACTGGAATAACTGCTCACAAACAAGCTTGGCATCCACACAGTCAAACATTTCTGGAATCGTTTTGTTCCTTCTCACAACAGAACATGATCATGGATAAGTCACGGTAAAAAGTGCACGGTTTTCAAAAAGAGTAAAATAAATCTCTTTGACAGTGAAATCTGTTATTTTTATGAAGAAGCAGACAATATCTATCTACAAATACTGCCATACAGAAGTTGCTAGAAGGAAATTTCCAACCTAAAGAGGTTATTCTTACTCAAGAAAACACAAGGAACAAATAGTCACAGACAGGAAAATCAAAAGAAGGGAGCCAGAAACACACACACAGATAGATAGATAGGTAGATAGATAGATAGATAGATAGATAGATAGATAGATGATAGATAGATAGATAGATAGATAGATAGATAGATAGATAGACAGAGATTCCACAAAAACAAAGTAACAGGAATAAACAAACACTGCTCATTAATAACTCTCAATGTTGATGGTCTCTGTTCTTAATAAAAAGACACATAGACTAAACAGGATTCATTCATTTGCTGCATCCAAGAAATACACGTTAACATCAAGGATAGATATTACCTCTGCATAAAGGATTGAAAAAGATATTCCAAGCAAATGGACCTAAGAAGGAGGCTGGTATAGCATTTTTTTAAAAATTCTCCAGTTAATGTTTATTTGATTTGAATATTTTTGACATAATGGGAAATTCCAGAAACTATCTTTTTATAACTTTTTAAATTAATTTTATTGAGCTATACATTTTTCTGTGCTCCCCTCCCTTTCTTCTTCTGCCTTCTACCCTCTCCCGTGATCCCAATTTCCTTAGAAGATCTTGTCTCTTTCTACCTCCCATGTAGATTAGATTCATGTATGTGTCTCTTACAGTCCTTATTATTGTCTAGGTTCTCTGGGATTGTGAATTGTAGGCTGGTTTTCTTTGCTTTGAGTCTAAAAGCCACTTATGAGTGACTACATATGATGTTTGTCTTTCTGTGTCTCGGTTACCTCACTCAAAATGATGTTTTCTAGCTCCATCCATTTTCCTGCAAAATTCAAGATGACATTTTTTTTCTGCTGTGTAGTACTCTATTGTGTAAATGTACCACATTTTCCTCATGTGTTCTTCAGTCAAGGGACATTTAGGTTGTTTCCATGTTCTGGTTATGACAAAAATGCTTCAATGAGCATAACTGAGCACATGTCCTTGTGGTATGATTGAGCATCCTTTGGGTATATACCCAAAAGCAGCATTGCTGCATCTTGAGAAAGGTTGTTTCCTAAATTTCTGAGAAATCACCATACTGATAATAAAAGGGACAGTACCACTTTGCACTCCCAACAACAATGCAGGAGTGTTCCCTTTACTCCACATCTTCTCCAGCATAAGTTGTCATTAGTGTTTTTGATCTTGGCCATTCTTACCTGTGTCTATTGACAAAATAGACCAAAGAAAAAACTAATTTGAAGAGATAGGGAAGCACTCTAGATATTCAACAAAGGACACATCTACCAGAAGGACATTGTAATTTTTAACTCTATGACTCAAACACAAAGGCACCCAAGTTCATATCATATACTGCCCTCACACACTGATAGTGGGAAACTTCAACACTGCACTCTTACCAACAGGCAGGTCATCTAGACAAAAAAAAAAAAAAATAAACAGAAATGCCAATGCTTGTTGACATTATAAAACAAATGAATCTAACAGGACATTTCACCCAAACACAAAAGAATATACATTCCTATCTGGCCACCATGAATTAAAGCTTGGATATCAACAACAAAATAATAAAAAGCTTTCAAACTCAGTGAAACTGAAAAAGACACCATTGAATAAAAAAAATGAATCAAGAAAGAAATCAAAGTTTTTCTAAAATTGGAAGAAAATGAATGCATACCACACTCAACTTATGGAAAACAATCAAGACCAGTTTTAAGAGTCAATTTCATAACACTAAGTGCCTACATAAAAAAAAATTGGAGAGATCTAATCCAGTAACTTACCTGTCGACCTGAAAGTTCTAGATGAAGATGAAGAAATCACAACAAAAGAATTATAGGACAAATATAATCAAATCTAGGGCCAAAATAAATAAAATATAGACAAAATAACAAAACAACACAATACAAAGAATCAATGAAAAAATAAATAGCCCTTTGTGAAAGCCAGTTAGATTAACAAACCCTTATCCAAAGTAATGAAAAGGCAGAAAGAGAATATGAAAATTAAAAAATTAGAACTGAAAAAGGAGACATATAAACAGACACTGAGAAAATTCAGAGAATCATAAAGACATACTTTAAAAACATGTACTCCAGAAAATTGGAAGTCTAAAAAAATGGGTAGTTTTCTTGGTAAATGTCACCTACCATAGTTAAATGAAGAACATATGAGCAGTTTAAGAATACTCAAAATCTCTAGTGGAATAGAAACAATCATTTAAATCCCCATCCCCAAAAAAGTCCTAGGCCAGATGGTTTTAACACAGAATTCTATCAGACTTCCAAAGGTAACTTAATGCCAATACTACTCAAAATATTTCAAAAATGGAAAGATAAGGAAAATTGTCCAAGTCATTTTACAATGCCTCAGGGTAACCTTGATATCAAAACTATATAAAGGCCCACCAAAGAATAAGAAATCCAGACCAACTTCCTTTATGAACATAGATACAAAATTTCTTAATGAAATACTTACAACTCAAATCCAATAACATCAAAAAATCATCCACTATGATTAAGTAGGCTTCATCCCAGAGATGCAAAGATAGTTCTACATAAGCAAATATATAAACTAACTTGAAGACAAAACCCACAGAATAATCTCATTAGATACAGAAAGCCTTTGACAAGATTCAACACTCCTTCATGCTAAAAGTCCTGAAGAGATTAAGAATAAAAGGGGCATATCTAAACTTAATAAAGGCAGTTTACGGCAAGCCCATAGCCAACATCAACTTAAATGGAAGGAAACACAAAGCAATTCCACTAAAATCAGGAACAAGAAAATGTTGTTGTATATATTTTATTGTTTTTTATCTTTACACGAAGAGAAAATATAAACTACATTTTTCTCTCAAAAAAAAGAAGTTTGTTCTCTCGCTCCAAATATATTCACCATAGAACTTGAATTTTTAGCTACAGCAATAAGACAACTGAAGGAGGGCAGGGGGATACAAATCAGAAAGGAAGAAGTCAAAGTATCTTTACTGCAAATGCTACATAGTATACATAAAGGACCCTAAAATTCCAATGGAAAACCCCTACAATTGATAAAAACTTACTAGGAAAAAAAAAAAAACCTCAACAGATACAAAAAATTTGGGAGTATCTTAACAGATCACCATGGCTTAAAATCAGAAGTCAACAGCCACACTAATTTCAGAAAACCCACAAACACTTGGAAATTAAACAATGCTCACCTGAATCACCAATGGGTGCTCTCCTGAATGACCAATGTGTCAAGAAAGAAATAAAGGATGAAATTAAAGACTTCCTAAAATTCAACAAAAATAACCACACAACATACCCAAATTTATGGGTCACAATGAAAGTAGTGTTAAAAGAGAAAGTTCATAGTTCTAAATGCCTACGTTAAGAAGCTGGAAAAATCCCGCACTAGTGAGTTAACAGAATACCTGAAAACTCTAAAGCAAAAAGAAGCAAATTCACCCAGAAGGACTAGAAGGCAAAAAATAATCAAACTGACAAAGAAAACAATACAAAAAATCAATGAGACAAAGAGTTGGTTCTTAAAAAAAAATAATAAAATAGACATACCTTTATCCAAACTAACTCAAAGGTAGACAGAAAACAAAATCAGAAATGAAAAAGTGACATAACAATAGACACAGAGGAAATACAAAGAATTATCAGGTCATACTTAGAAAACCTCTACTCTACAAAATTGGAAAACTTAAAGGAAATGATTAGTTTTATGGCTAAATATCACTTACCAAAATTAAATCAAAACCAGATAAGCAATTAAAGTAGTCCTATAGCTGCTAATGAAATAGAAACAGTCATCAAAATTCTCCCAACCAAAACAAACAAACCAAAAAACCCCAGGACCAGATATGCATTTTCCTGCCTTAACTTCTCTCAATGGTAAATTGTGACCTGCCAAGTGTAAAATAATTCCTTTCCTCTTCAAGATGCTCTTGGCTGTGACGTCTATCACGGCAAAAGAAGTCACCAAAACAATTTTGCACCACGAATGAGAGGAAATGTCCCAAATAGACATTTCCTTCATTATAAGATTAAGTATTTCTCCAAGCATGCTCCACTTATGTTTCAATGGACCGGGCTGGCCATATGACATCTTCAGCTGTAGAAACCAGGATAGTGAGTATATGGTTTGCATTTCTGGTGTAGGAAGCAGCAGAGGAAAAGATCCTGGGATGGCAGAGGCCTAGCCAGGTTACAATGTCTTCCCGGTAGTCCATACTGGGAATAAGTAAAGAGTATTTCTGCTTCTTCATACCTCCTGTTGTGGTAGCAGAAGTAAAATATGTTCATAAACCACTGTAAGCCAGGTAGAGAGTATCACATGCCGTTCTCGTGACCATGTCCCGCATCTTCAGGGCGCACCTCTGTTTCAAGAATCTGCCTTTGCTATGGCTGCAGCAATAACTCGCAGCTCTGGGTTTATTTGTCCCTCCAGTGTAGCAATCTCAGAGCAAATAAAAAACAATCCTCTTTCATGTTGTCACCTTCAGTGAAAGCCCTGGGGACACAGGGACAGCGCTGCCTAGGTCATGTGACTATCCTGAGGCCATTGCCCGTCACAATGGGAGTGCAAACCAGAGGATGGCTATGTGTTATCTGTAGTTAGGGGAGCATCAGGATGCACAGAGACTACAGACTAACCACTTCATTGTCAGAAAGGAGGATTTCCTCATTGGTAAGATTGCTGAATAAGTAACATGTATCCATCCCCAAGCAGATGCTGCTATTGTAGGTACAGAAATAGTGATTGCTGCATATTTTTTGTTCCAAAAGACTAGGAAGAATTTGCTCCTGCAGACCCAGTTAGTATAAAGCAGTATTTGCCCTGATTCTTCCTAGTGTTGCTCACGTAAATGGTGTCTTCATTGCTGATGATTACTTGTTGCGGCAAAATAGCAAACTGAATTTTGCTATCTATCAAAGTTACATCTCTGGGAGGTGAAGATGCTTACGAGTCAAAGGGATTCATGGTCCATTGAATATTAAATTTATCTAATGCTCCGAATGGTGCAATTTTGTCCATTTGCTATGTTTGCGAACTGTAATACATTTCACATATTCACGTAGATATTTGACTTTCATTCCATCACATTTTATCCATCCTGAACACCCACACAGATCTTACTCTACAACTTTCCTTGACCCTAATTTCCTTCTCCTCAGATGAGTGGGCTATTCCTGCCGCCCCCATTTATCATAACTGTTTTTCTGCTTGGACTTCTAAACTGGGGCTTCAACTGTTAATGCTTTCTGGAAAATTCACTCTGGAGTTCACCTCCTTCCGTGGCCCCATCTCAATCCAAATTTTCCTTGACCTTCACATGGCATTTTTTTTCCCTGCTAATCAATTTCTCTTTCTTTCCTCCATTGCGCTCACTTTGGCCCTTGAGAACTTGACTCTAAATTACAGTTTCAAAAATGGTGAGCACCCCCCCACCAATGAACTTTCTTCTTGTATTCAGTCTAAATTTTGTGTTTAAGGAAGAGTATATCATTTAGCCTAAAACATCCCTTTCCTTCAGGTTTTACTACAATATGATAATCAATCCAGTCTGCAGTGATTCTTCCCGACAAAACTTGCAATGTTATCATTCTTATATTTAATTGTTTTCTGTACTCTTCCATTGTTGATATTATCAATCCTTCCATACTACAGCCCTTTTATGCAAGTTATTTTCTGGGTTATTTCTGGGTCATTGAGTATTTCATAAATACATTACAAAAATGTTTTTGATTAAATTAGTTCTCAAAATAAGCATATTCAATATTTTGGTGAAACCACAACAAAATTTAAGGTAGTGGGATCTTCTTTTTTTTTTAACTTAATGGGTTAAAAAATGAAAAGGAGTCAATTATGTAAATTAAACTTTCATGTTCCTAGATGCAGAATTTCTGGGAAGGAAAGGTGTGTAATGGCATGTCTCAAGGGATGAATACATTCCAGTAACATCAAAGAATAACACTGCAATCTTTAGAGCAATTAATATCCATTTCAAAAACTTAAACCCTCCCAAATTAATACCAGCACCACATTTTACAGACACTTAATATTTTAACATTTCTACGTTTTAATAAGATTTTTGCTAGTCTGAAAATAAAGCCATTAAAAAAGACAGTTTACATTCTCACTAATTCTACATGATTTAAAATTTCATATACAGCAAAAAATAAAGGATAAGGAAGGATTAAAGGATATGAAGCATTTTAATTAAGAGCAAATATCCGTGTATGAAAGGACACAAATTCAGATCTCTGTATCCCCTAAATATATTAATAGAAATAAAAAACCATTTCTGCCAGTTACATATGTCTGACTAGAATGTCTGATTCTTGAAAGACTGGACTTTCATACAATTGGCTCTGGGGCTGGTCCTTGTTCTGTATTTCAGTAGCTGAAGCTGTCTCTTTCTGACACTATGCCTTCATTGTGGCCAAACACAACCTCTGTTGTTTTCAACCTCAGCTCTTAAATTTCCTCTACTTCCTTTTTGTGGTATGTATTTTCAGTGTGTGACAAGTAGCTTTCTTTTGGTCTAAACTGCTGCCACTTTTGAAAGGGGTTGTTCTTATGTGTTACTGAGACTGTCCTGACTTGGTAGGTTTCTTCCTTCATGAAACTGCGTGTTTTAAATGTTTATGTCACAATGAACTTAATGAGAGCCTTATAAAGAAGTTCCAGATGCCATGAAACAATTCCTGCCTTTTTTGGATCATTAGTAGAGAGTCAAACTTGTCTACACAGCTCTCCAGGGGTGCTGCTGGGTCCTCTCTCAGTTTCTCCTAATCTTGTCTCCACTGCTAACTGGGAGTCATGATGACTCAGCCGTCCACCAAGCTTGCCTTAAGCCTGTTGTCATTTTATAACTTGTTGTTTTACTTTTATTGTCTAATTCATATTTATTGGGCACTTATAAAAAAATCTATGTGCTTAATAAATTAAATGACTAAGTTTTTCTATTCTAATCAAATTAAATGTGTCTCTATCTCTGAATAAAGTTTGTGTACAATTTTGAAACATTTGAATGCCTGTCCTGTCTGCCAATACAGCACTCCCTGGGGTCACACACAGTGGTTGCATACACAGAATCATTTAAGAGCAGATAGTACCCCTTGCTATCGTCTTGGGTGAGTGCCTACAACTTCCACACAGGCTTTGTTTGTTAAGTGAACAAATGAACAATTGATCATTTCTCAAGAATGACCCATCTATACTATCTTGAACTTTACTGAGTCAATACATCCAGTAACTCTCAGGCAGGCCTGGGTAGTAAATGCCCAGACTCCCAGCTATTCAAGAGGCCAAGGCAGAAGGAACACAAGTTTGAGGCCAGCCTACTCAACTTACTGAGTCTCTGTCTCAAAACACAAAGTGAAATGAGGGTTGAACACCGTTCAAGGTGACAGTACTTGTCTGGCATCATCAGGGTCCTTAGTTCAGTCGCCATTACTGCAAAACCATTCTTTAAATGAAGATAGGCATAGAGTTCAGTTGGCAGACTGCTTCCCTAGCATTCACGAAGCGGTGTGTTTTATCCATAGTACCACATGAATCAGGCACAGTGGAACACACCTGGAATCTCAGTGCTTGGAAATCAGGGGAAAGAGGATCAGAAGTTTAAAAAATCATCTTCAGCTACTGATATGGAAGACAATCTGAGATACATGAGGCTCTGTCCCAATAAAAGAATGAATGAATATAACCCTAAATAGTAAAAAATCAAGAGTAGGGATGAATAGTGGTTTTGAAAACAGGGGAGGCAATTGGGACAAAAAAAAATCTTTCATGTAATAGGAATGTTTTGTTATCGTTCCTCTGAAGCATCCATTTCTTCTTTACCCAGTGCAGGGGCTGTATTGCTGGTCGCTACAATCACAGCTGCTCTTACTTAGCATTGTGCTGCCTGAATAGCGCTTAATAATTACGACTTAGTAAACTAGCTTTAAAATGATTGTTTTCTTAGTTCACAACCTATTCCTTAAACTATTCATTAGTTCAGATATTAGTAACTGTCTATTGAAACCAGATGGTTTTCAACAGAAAGGAAACAATTTTAGTATCTGTCACATGTCGTGGGTTTTACCTCCTTCCATTTCCTTCAATGTACGCACATTCCTTTACTCATTACCTTGGCAACAGTCATAGCCAAGATTTCAGCAGAAAGCTGGAGAATAAATATAGCTGTTGATAATGTCATAGTCGATTATTTATAAAATATCTCTTTCATCAGCCTAACAGCAGTTTGAAATTTCACAATACAGTCCCACTTTTTATGACTAACTCTGGGTCAAGGATGCTTGCATCTTAGCAGCATACACCCATAAAAGATGCTGGCCCGGAGTGTACATTAGTTAGGAGAGTTTAGGACAAAAGAATGAATATATGTATGGATGTATGTATGAAAGAGTGAATATATATAGATACATACAAACACAAAAGAAAAATATATATATATATATACATATATATATATATATATATATATATATATATATCACAGAAGACAAGATTCCCAATTTGATCTAATATTAACTGGCACAATCTAATGAGCTACTCTGCGTCTTGGGATTTTTTTAATTAGAAAAAAAATAAGCTCAGGTAGCAATAGTGAATTCCAAGGTTCTATGCACAACAGCAAAATCGTAGAAAGCAATGAAGATTTCACTTCCATTTTATAACACCGATTCTTGGCAGTCACCAGTGTTGTCCACATAATGAAGGTAAAAGTCTCAGGAACTTTACTGGAAGTCCGAAATTTCTAGCACTCGTTTAGGTTTTGAAAGTCTATGAAGCCGAAGAAGCAGTGCAAATGTCTGCCCCGAGTTTGCAGGCCAATAACCACTCTGTGGAAGTGAAGCGACTAGGTTAGGAATCCGAGTCATGCTACATGGACAAATGGCAGGGAAGCCAAAGGTTCCAAAGTCTGCATGTCTCTTTGAAATTAGTATGAACAGGGTGGCAAAAATGTTTGGCGGATAGTCAGACACTGGGTTTATCTTCCTCTCCTAAACGTGTAGAGGACCTAGACTTCCTGGTCAACCATATTTTTGTATTTTGACTGGCAGAATGCGGGAAGAGAGCTTCATACTTGTCTGTAGTACCCCACTAAGACTAATGCTATCGACTTTAACCTACTTAAAAAATTAATAGTGATGTATGACACCCAAAAAATAGAGAAGTTAGGGGTCTGCACCACTTCATGCCCCAGAAACTTGCATTTAGTTGTGCTCTGAGTAAGAAATAATGTTGTATTGTTTCAAATCATCAAGGAATTGGGCTATTATATGTCAACATGACCATGAAACCAACACTCTCTTCTATCATATACTTCTGGAGGATATTAAGATCACAATGATATCCAACTCTGAAATAGTAGTCTGTTTTTCTATCTCTGTCCTCTCTCCTGTTTTTCCTTTCCATAGACAGAACTCTGTATGCTCTGCCTCAGAACCAGAGGCAACCATGCACTAAGGAGTGAAGGAAGCTAAAGAACAACAAGGAAATTCCTATGATTTCTCCTCATTCACTCATAAACTTCTAAGGCCAAAACTAGAACAATGTGTCCATATGGGCCAAATGGTTTAGCCAAAGACATGGAGGATGTAGCTGGCCCCATAAATTAGAAAGTCCCCTAGATGCATGGGAATGTAACACAGGTTTTTGAGAACCATTTTTCTTTCCTACTGTCACCCGTCAAAATTTCAGTGAAATCCATTTAACCAGGAAACCCAATATCTGCATCTTGAACCTGGAGCTTTGTTCCTTCAAGCTGAACAAAACCTTGCTTCATGAAGCAGCAAAAGGGCCAACCCCAGTACAGTAACATGTTCGAGATTCTGGGTTTATGGAGTGTTTTCTTAGCATACAGAAACCTCTCAAGAATGGTTTTGTGAGCATGCTAGGTCCTTGTTGGTGCAGATGGGATGAATGTTTGTGGCAAGAAGTTTCAGTCCTCTGATAGATCAGGGACAAACTGTTTGCAGTCTTTCACAGACCTACTGGTACTTGCAGCAGGCCTCAAGTAAATTCCCAGCTCTTGTTGTTGTTGCAAGGCTAGATTTTGGGACAACCTAGCCAAGACATCAAGAAGCCTTTGAGTCATGTGACTTGAGTAAAAATGGCCCCCAGAGGCTCATGTATTTGAATATCTGACCTGCAGTTCCTGAAACTGTTTAGGAAGAATGAAAAGGTGTGACCTTGTTGGAGGAGGTATGTTGCTGGGGGTGGGCTTTGTGGTTTTAAAATTCCACATCCTTCTAAGCTATGACCCACTTCTCCTGCCTTCATGATCCTATGGCTTGGCTTGTGTTGTTCTCTTGTGGACATGATAAACGTCTCAAAAGTTTAGCTTGATCAGATCTTAGTTTTGCTAAGAAGTGCTCTTTTAGTTTGAGAATGAGCATAAAACGTTTGATGTCGAAACCCCTGCAATAAAAGGAATGCTATTTGCCACAGCTGGTGATGCACATAGCAAGTACAGAGACTGGACAAAGATGACCAAGAAAAATTGCAACGCAGTGTGGTGTCTTCTAGAGACTGGAAAAATGTTCCAGTTTATCCTTCTGTGTAATTGATACACAGGTCACCTCTGTCACTTGCTGGTTATTCTCCAAAGGTCTAGAAACAATTTCACTAACCATGTGACTGAAAGTGTCAGTGGTGTGTGTGTGTGTGTGTGTGCATGTGCACGTGTGCATGCGTGCGTGTTTAGAAGGCTCACAAAGACTAACACTATTTTAAAGCTTTCTAAGGGGAAGTTTTTTTTTAATCTCATTATCATGAAAAGTTGGAAGGCATTCCCTTTTTTTAAATGATTGCAAAGTTTAAAACACAAGTTGGGAATTCACATGAATGCCTAGAACTATGAGTCACTGAACAATCCTGGAAATGCTGTTAAATCAGCCCCATACTCCTCCTCCCGGGAAGGCTTTATAAAACATTGTAATTCTTTGGAATATGAAGTGTCAATGGAGTGACAGACAAGGCTCAAGTTTTTTTTTTTTTTTGTTTGTCTATTTGTTTTCAGTTTGGTAGATTTTCCAGATTTTTGAAGAATAAAACAAAGAGAAAAAGAAAAACCAAACCAACCCCCCCCCTGCCCCTGCCAAAACTCAACAACAAAGCTCCCAAACCAAACCTGTGTATATTTACAATGCATAAGATGATATTTTGACATATTCATATACTTTAAAAGATATGTACAATCAAATGAATTAATACTCAATCACTTCCTATAGTTTTACTTTTCTGGGGTGAAAATATTTCAGATCTACTTCTTTTTTTTTTTTTTTATTTTTCGAGACAGGGTTTCTCGGTAGCTTTTGGTTCCTGTCCTGGAACTAGCTCTTGTAG
>NW_026067899.1:7572640-7577085 GCF_014885135.2 Alexandromys fortis
ATATATGTATATTTTATAATATATATACAAGCATATCTGAATATACATATACATACACATATATATGTACACCGACATATGTGTATGTGTGTGTATATACATATATCTATAAATAGAGTGTCACTTTGGTAGTGGAATTTGAAGTCTCATATATGATCAAGCTATGTCCACGTGGGTACTCAGTTCACATCCTGTTGCCTGCAGATCATGATGTAGAACTCCCAGCTCCTTCTCCAGCCCCATGTCTGCCTGCTCACTGTCATGCCTCCTGCCATGACAATAATGGACTAATGCTTGGCCCACAGGGATTGGCACCATTAAGAGGTATGGCCTTGTTAGAGTAGATATACCTTTGTTAGAGGAAGTGTGTCAATGTGGGGGTATGCTTTGAGGTCTCATATATGCTCAATAAATGACCAGTATGACACACAGTTTATTTTTTGTTGTCCAGGATCAAGATATATCTCTCTCAGTTCCTTCTCTAGCACAAAGTCTTCCTACAGGCCACCATGAAGATAATAGACTAGACCTCTGAAACTGTAAGCCATCCTAAACTAATTTTTTTTTTTGTAATAGTTACCATTGACATGGTGTTGTCTCTTCACGGAAATACAAACCCTAACTAAGACACTAGAAACATCATATACCATACACACTCACAAAGACACACACGTAATTGAGAGACAGAGAAAGAATGAATTCTATGATCATGTAAGCACAATTCTTCTTGCACAAAGGTCTGCTGTAATGGGAACAAACACTACTTTATTTCATTTTGTGATCCAGCTAGGGGAAAACATCTCAAGTTGCCTGAACTGGCATTGCAACACTGGGCTTCTCCGAAGTTGTCTTTTCTTGCTTACTTTTGACAACTTCGGAGAAGCCCAGTAGAGTGGGCTAAGCGCTATCGCAGAATGGATAGCACAAGGGAAGAAGAGGTAGTAATGACAGCGGACTTCAGTCAGGCAAACTGAAGAGGCAGTGCTGGAGACTGAGTGCCTAGAAGCTCTGACAGCTGCTGAGGAGCCAGACTTGGCTTTCACAGCCACAGAAGAGAGCTCAAGTGTGGTCTGAGACATTTTCTACTGCAAAAGCGGTAGACTGAAGGAAGGCAGGTGGTGGCCATACTACCACCCGAAGAGTGGCAGGAGGCATGCAGCAACAGAGACACATCACAGGCAATGGTGATAGCAGCTTATTGTGTCGTGGTCATAAAGAGTGCTGCAGCAGCAGCTGTTCACCAGAAATGACAACAGCAAAAGTGGCAACAGAGGCAAAGAAGTGGTAGATGCCACCTCATGTGTAACAGTAGTGACGGTGCCCATGGCAACAAGAGGCAGCTAAACAGTTGAGCAGGGTGACTAGGGCAGGGACCAGAATGGTGGGAAGTTGAGTGGAGAAGTATAGCGGGAAGCCACTAAAGGATTGAAGACTGAAAAGAGCTACAGAGAAGTTGCGTGTCCTGGTCCCTAGGAGAGTTTCAGAGAGCTGTCAAACTTTAAGAGTCAGAGATCTTATGTGGACTGGCTGGCCACTGTCAACTACTGAAGAATCCTGACACCCTAACTTGGGATTTATAACATTAGCAACTATCAAATATGAAATGTCTAATATCTAGTACCAAAAGTCAAAGCACTAGCTGCTGTAAAAGTCTGAGGACTCGCTCCTTCTTAGAACTACACAACAGCAGTGACATCTATTGCTGTAGCAATGAAATTAGAGGTATAATAGACATCTGTAATAGTCTCAGCATTTGTCACAGGCCCGAGGATCCTGGTACCCAAAGTTTGTGTGCAGTCTGTAACGCTACAGGGTACCACCTGATACTGCTCCCTTCTTCCTGCTCCCTAATTCTGCTCTTCACTGCTATCAAATCAGGAAGGATTAAAAAGAGTTGCCCAAGAGTAGCACTAGCACTAGAGCCACTTCCCACTGCCTGCTTATATGTTTTATCTTGATTAAAAAAAAAAAAAAAACAAACAGGACACCTAGCTAGCTAGTGGATAATGCTACTAAATGCAAAAAATGAATTATCTATGCTCCCATGACACCTAAGATCAATCTCTACTTCCAGTGCATCCAGGGCCTTCTTGATTCCTCAGGAACTTTCCTCTGGAATCATTAGTGCTTCCTTTTACACTACCTGTCTTCCATTAGCAAACAGCATCAGCATTGACTAAATGGCCTGCTGCATGCCTTGTTGGTATGACACACACTGCTAGCTGACACTAAACCGGTTTTATCTACTTCCATACAATTAGCCTACATTTCCTGGTATCTTACAATTAGGAGTCATTTTTGTCAGTAATCTGCAGCTAGTGAAATGCAAACAGAAATGACACCCTTTCAAGTATGTCCTCCACCTTCCCTGTGTTACTCACTTGCTGTCTACTTTTCTAGGTAGATGCTGACAACATCAGAGATGTGGAAATTGAAGGGAAATCTAAGCCCTGGCAATGCTGAAACATGCATGGGAAGCCCGGATATGACAGTTCTGTCAAACTCGTCCATACTGGGTTTCATGGTCTAAGTTGATGACAACGACTGACTAAGTCTCTTCCTCAAGAGGGCACCGGATCTCATTACAGATGGTTACAAGCCACTGTGTGGTTGCTGGGAACTGAGCTCAGGACCTTTGGAAGAGCAGGCAGTGCTCTTAACTGCTGAGCCATCTCTCCATGGACAGTCCTGAAAACTCTTACATCACTAGAAGAGCTGCTCACTATTCAGAACTCACGCACACTGCATAAACCACAATGACATGGAGTTAAAGCACTGGGCATTTGGACCAGCCTTTCAGAGCAGCTAAGGTTAGCTTAGCTAATGAAAGTGGCAAGAATGAAGAAAAACAATCAGGAGACTGTTGGCAGGCTCCGTTTCTCTACTCTTTAAAAGCTTCTGAAAATAATTAGCAATGTTCCCAATTTCTTTCTTCCAGTCAGTTTTTCATTTCAGCACCAATTCCTCTCCTCCCCCTCCACCAATCTTACTGCTAATTAAGGCAGTCATTGATCAGAAATATCACTTCCATATGGCTCTGTGCTGTTCTTTCTTGATGCTCATCTTCCCCTACAGAGTTCAACTCTCCACACCATTTAGATGATCTTTCTTATCATCTGATATAGTTATCATGTTTCAGCAAACCTGGGCTTATTGGTCAGAGATGTATTACTTCTCTTGCCAGCCTTAGGTAATGTTCCCAAGCTCGTGGCTGTAATGGTCAGCTACCGGAAAGCAATCACACCTGTGATAACTCAAGTTTCTACTTCACTTTTCATTTCATCAGTGACTACTGAGTAACTCATTTATCTAAAACACTGTATATCCCAGGACACCCCAAAGATTACAGATCTCAGTGCAAATTTGACTTTTCCATACCCTTTATACCACTTCTATCTTGATGATGTCCACAAGTAAATAGACTAATTAAGACCAGGAACAGTGTTCGATGTTCAGTAGGCATTAAATAAATACTATTTCCAATTAAGCCAGACACAGACAAGCATCACTTAGACTCAGTGAGTCATCAAAAGACAGAAAGAGAAGAAGACATGAAGTTAGGTGGGTCAGATGTTGGAGAAGAAGTGGTACAGCTGAGAAAGGAGATGAGGGGTGTACATGATTATATTTCATTGTGTACATGTATGACATTTTCAGAGGTAAAAAGAGATATTATCATACATTTTATGATAATCATAAACAAAAAATAATGAAATACTACAAGTCCCTCATCAGTACTACCCATTCTCACAATGTAGAGTTTATATGCCTCATTTCCCACCCCCAACACACACACCCCTATTCTCCAGACTTATCTCAACCCAAACATCACAGTTCCTTTTTCCTCCAGGACCACTGGACACATGGTGATTCTCAATCATACTATGTACCTGTGTTCTGCACACTCTTAGTCCTCGGTTCGATGCTCCTTTGCAAAAAATTCTCCTCCAATGACTTACTCAGAAAGATTGGCCTTCTCTCAGGCATTGCTTTCCATCAAATTGTCCGGTACTCCTCCCCCCCCCCTTAAGGACATTAATTATTGCTTGGCATGTAATGTGCATCTTTCTTCATATGATGACGTTAGTTGCTGATGAATGCAGAAATGAGTGTTTAATGAGAAAAAGAAAATAAATTATGGCAAGCTTCACAAAAGCTAATAAGCCTATAGCTTTTAAAGAAAAGCACCATTCCTGTCTACTTTCCCATCAGTGCTATTCACTGGCAAGGTGCTAAGAGCAGACAAAGGTATCACAAACATATCTGTGGATGGGCAGTATTGATAAGGGGTCCCTGTTTTGTTGTGATTATTTCTTTTGGGATTACTATCAAAGACGTGCTGATAACTCACAGTTACCAATTATAGTTATTTATTGCATGCTCTATATTAGACACTGTTCTAGTTCTTTTTTTTTAAATAATTTATTTATTTATTAAAGATTTCT
>NW_026067899.1:7579038-7594384 GCF_014885135.2 Alexandromys fortis
AGGGGGACTTGATTGGGGGAGGGGGAGGGAAAGGGGAGGCGGCGGTGGGGAAAAGACAGAAATCTTTAATAAATAAATAAATAAATAAATAAATAAATAAATAAAGAGAGCTCACCTGGGCCATGCATCGTTTTCTCAGTGTCCCAGAAAGCCACGCCTTAACTTGGACACACCTCTTGATAATTGGATAACAAGGCTTCTCCCTTAAGTGAGATAATGGAATATTGAGCAGGAGATGCCTAGTAAGATGTCCTTAGTACTTTAGGTCCTTGCTTTTTGTCCCCAGCCACTCTTGGCTCTTTGGACTGTGTTGTGAGTGGTTTTGCTACATTACATTCATTCATCAGAGGGACAAAGCTACAGATACACTAGATCACGCACTTTAAATATCAAAAACATGCTCCAAAACAAACATGGTGTTTTATGTTAGGTACCCTAGATATTTTTGTTATATGATAGGTTATAGTGATGGAAAGTGACTTATTTCTAAAATTTCCAAAATCTAGATACATTTATTACATAAAAGAGGACTGATTACTTTATAACAATGAAAAACAATAAAATATTTTTAGTGAAAAGTGAGAAAACATTAAGATTTCAGCTGCTGGGAAATTAGATTTTGACTTACTAAGTCTTATTTCAGACTTCCATAAGTTTGCCACTAAGAATTCTCACTTTGGTTGCCTTCCTTAAATAAGACTACTAATTGATTGCAAGAAGTTTTGTCAAAGTTACTTTTTTATTGATTTTTTTTATTGAGCTCTATATTTTTCTCTGCTCCCCTCCCTGCCTCTCCCCTCCTCCTTTCAACCCTCCCCCAAAGTCCCCATGCTCCCAATTTACTCAGGAGATCTTTTTCTACTTTCTACTTCCCATGTAGATTAAGTCTCTCTTAGTGTCCTCATTGTTGTCTAAGTTTTCTGGGATTGTGGTTTGTAGGCTGGTTTTCAGAAACCCAGACACAGAAAGACAATTATCACATGTACTCAATCATAGGTGGTTTTTAAACACAAAGTTACTTTTATATTCCTCTGCTTTGTGTGACTTATTTAAATACTTTTGGAACTAGTGGAGATATAAATAAAACATAAAATCAATGATACAAACTAGAACACACCAGACCCTTGGCTACACACATAGAGTGTTATCATAGCAATCTAACTACAAGGTCTGGTGAAGTTCTCATTTATGTGCAATTAGACCAACCGTGTCTCAGTCCTGCTGTATCTTTTGCCTACTGAGTTTCGTTTATAATCCTTGAAGCGAGTAGGCAGAACATGGGTTTTAACAAATTTTCCTTTTGGAAATGGTTGAAAAATGTATGCTTTTCAATTTATATACATTTATACTTCATGATGTGGAAAGTCTGTAAATATATAATCCAACCAAAATTCCATTTATAAAACTGAAAGACACGAACAATTTAGAAAATAAGTTAAACAGACCTTTTCTCCTTAAAACTACTCTTATGGCACGGTGTTTGGGAACACAATGATCATTCCAGGCCACTTATTTATACCCATTTCACTCATCACCAATAGGATGATTATGGAAAACCTGTGACTTTGTCTCGGCTTTGGCCCCCAGACTCACACATCCAATTGGAGTTTTCACAAACCCTTTCCAACCGAACCACCCTAATTTTAACCTCACCTACTCTAAGCCTACCCAGCAACATTTCCTCTTAAGATACTTGTGACAAAAACAAAAACAAATAAACAACCCCCTCCAAGAACCCACAGGTATCTTCTCCAATTTTGGAGAGTTAATGGAGATACTATTTGTTCTATACTATGGTTTAACTTAGCTTCTCTTTATGACCCAGTGAATCTGGACAATTGCTTTGTAACATCTCTGACTGCTTCCATGTGAACCCAGATTAGCCAAAGTGATTCTTGTCTAGTATACAAATCTTACTTGCTGAAATATCAATACCTGCCCTACTACTCCCTGCCTATCATCTAAATGTCATAATATACTTGATTAAAGCCTCATTATCTTATTTCTAACTGTCTTATCAGCCTGTATTTTTATGATAGAATGCTCATTCTCTATTTGTATCTTCTTTTACCAATATTTTACTCTACCATCATATGAAGGAACCACAACCCTTTTAAGGGTCCCCAAACATAAGCTTCTGCCCTTTCTGGGCCTTGACAAGTGCTAGGTTGACTTTTAAACTTGCTTCCCAGAAAATGCTCTGAGTCTTTAATGTCCTGAGTTTATTTTGCCCTTTGGTTTAGAGATGGTATGTATAACCTGGAATTATTTTTACTGCTAATGTCGTTTCTTTCTACATAGGAAAATCCACCTTTAACTCTCATTCCATACCATTCCATGATGGAAGCACCTTCCACGTTGTTGACAGCACAGATACTTTCCAAGCAACTGAAAGAATTTATTTACTCTCTAGTGAAATGAATACCTCAGTTAAGAAATAAATTAATTAAACATTACAAAATGGTTTGAGGTATTTGGGGGAAAACCAAACTAAACCTAAGTGAATAAGAGAATATATGTTTGTAGAAAGTGAAGGATATGTTGGATTTGATTGAAGAATTGATGACAATCATGTCTGAAACGGATTCCAAGTATCAGTACATGGTCCATGGGGGAGGTATCAAGCTCAAAGAGAGAGAATTAATTCAGAATATTTTATGATATGGTTATGAAAATACGAGTAAATCAAAGCTGGGCTTAATGGTGGGTTTAGAGAAGCAAGATCTACCGGCAGGTGTAAAAGGGAAGATTTAAAAATGGAAACTTTTCCTAATTTTATACTTTTGATATTTTTCATTTCACATTGTTACCTGGAAACTATGCAAACACAGTATGTAAATGCATTCAAAAGTTCATCTTAAAATAAAATAAAGGAAATTAGAAATCTATGAAGCGATTTAAATGTTCATCATTTTGACTTGAAGTTTTCAGAAGAAAAAAAAAACGACAGGTTTAAACAATAACTAAAACATGATGACCAACAGATAAAATTCACTTTTCTCTAATGAATTCGGCAAAAGTTAAGGACAGTGAGTACAAAGAGTAAGAGTGGTAAGTTATTAAAGGTGCCAGTTCCTTCCTCAAAATGAATTCATAAAACATTCACATATGATATTTTTTAAATAATATTTTGAACAATTCTGAACTTTATTCATGGAATGAAAAGATAAGCATAAAGTAAATATATTCAGGCATTATCTCTCTGCCTCCACTTGTTAACCTTTTTTAATTGACATTTGAATTTTAATTTTTTTAAATTTAAATGTTCTTGCAATTCTATTTTTATCTTTAATTTTAATATAGTTAGTTGATACATTCATTTGCAGACATTAAATCCTAATAACCTTTTGTGAAATCCAACTTTACTTCTCTGAGCATGTTTAGCTTACTTTTAAAATGCTATTACTATCATTTTCCTAATTATAAAGTGAACATATTTACACAATAAACTTTTTGGATCATAAAATAAGAAGAGAGATAAAAGCTTGAAACTACTGGGAAGCCACCATCAAAACAAACTTCTAATTCTTTCAGAATTTATACACACTCCTAACATTCTATAAGAAAGTCCCAGGAAGGCTACCATGATCATTTTAGATGAGATTCATTTTACCTGATCATTGTGTATTCTGATTGTTCAATGCTGAATTGTGATGTTTTGACAATTTATACATGTTTACTGTTACTACTGCTTATATGCAGTTTCAGAACAAGATTGTTTTATATTTCTGTTTGATGGAGATAAAATTGAGACCACATTAATCCCATGTGCTGCTCTTCTAAGTAGATTTTAAAAATCCTCTAAGGAAAGTGGCATGGTATGGTTGGCTTGTGCCATTTCAATCTTCCAGTGCTGGACACAAAGCAGAGGTGGTGGCAAGTATACTGAAATTTGTTGAGCTGTGCCTCAAAAGACATTCTTGCACAATCTTAATCTTAGCAGACTGAGTGAACCTCAAAAACATCTGCCTGTTCCTTCAAACACATATCCAGTTATCAACTGTGAGCTGAATCTAAGTCACTGACTAAGGTAATGAAGAGATATTATCATTAGCTTGGAGTCAATCTAAATGCATGCCCTCTTTGAATCATTGGACAACGAGCTCTTGATGGTAAATCAGTATCTTTATCTCCGTGTCTAGTCTAGGGTCAGATGGTTAGAACTCTTAACTGATGAATTTTGAACACATTTTCACAGGGATCAGTCTTAAGGTTCATATTATTTATTACTAATAATTAAAGGTACTTAAAAAAGAGCTAAGGCTTTTGCTTAGTGCTTTAGATACCATTTCACTTAATCCTCCTGTAATTTTGGAATAGTTCTCTGTGAGATGGCTAGCATTAACTCTATTTTAAAGATGACAAGGTCTGCGATCAGTTCAATGTCACATAGCAAGTGGCACCAGAAGGAAAGTTTGAGGACATGTCTGTCAAAATTGAAAGCTCTCTGTCTCTGTCTCTGTCTCTGTCTCTGTCTCTGTCTCTGTCTCTCTCTCTCTCTCTCCTAATAAAGTAAAATAATAACACAGGAGTTAAGACTATGGGTTATGAAACCAATATTCATGGCTCTATATTTCAACACCAGTCAACCAAATGATAGCGGCATAACATCGAATTGCCACTTCACCTTCCAAGCCTCAGTTTTTTCCTATGCAGCATGAAGATACGATCTCCATTCTATACAACTATGAAAATTCAATGCAAAAATTCACATGAAAGTGCGTGTCCTGTAATAATTGTTCAGTAAGAGAGAAATTGCTAACAATAGGGTGATGTCATATGCTCATGTTCTTGTTTGCATATACTTTGCATTTAACAACTTACAGATGATTACATACGTGAATATATTTGTCCGTATATGCATTATGCACAAACATGGGTAGAGTGTATTAATACTGTTTCTACCTAATCATGTTAAAGCAGGACAAGCAATACATTTTTTCTTTGGGTAAATGAACCGTGTTGTAGAAATAGTTTTTGTTTTTTTTTTTCTCATTTCATAGAACAGAGAAGCCTTGACCCAGGATACATCTGAAGTTGCTCCAGTAGTACATATATAATACTTTATATATTGTATTATTTACAGGAAATGAGGACATTTATGTTGTGTATGTAAATATCAGAAATTCTTTCTAAGGGAAGTGGGTACTGTCATCCGCAGGTTATGAGTTTTTTACACTATTACAGGAATGGTAGCTTAGGTATTTTACTATGAAATTGTGGGGTGGGTGTTAATCAAGTCATTTATTACCTTATAATTTTATAATTTTGTGGTTCTTAAACCATGAGATCACACTTTTTTTTAAGAAAGAAAATAGATCATCTATATGTCCTTTTAATCGTTTCCTATTGCCAGCCTTGAAGTCCAAGCAGGGACATTCAACTTTAAGTCAAGTGCCCTATTGAGGAGAATGGATAAGGGGGCAGCCTGTGAACTGGCCTGTCTTCACTCCTGCAAATTCCATTCCTGACAAGAGAAGAGGTATAGAGGGCAGACTCTCAGTTAGGTCAATGATTTGGAAATGGAAGTCATATGGTGATTCTACAGGAAGTGTCTGATCAATAGGGAAGACTTCCTCAAGGACACAGATGCAACAACAGCTCGTAGCAATAAGGTTGACACCCTTAGAACTCCAGGGCTTTTATATCATAAGTGTATAGGCTTCACTTGCAAAGTCGGTTGACTAGCAAGAAGAGAGAGGCTATGTGTACTGACTCACCAGCGAGTAGTACACATCATTTAAAAGCTAATTGTTAATAATTTTTTCAGAGTTTTGGGATTGTGGTATCCTGTGTTCTTTAGAATTTAAAGTCATGTGTCTTGTCATACAAAAGCCTGTGCTGTGGGAGGTTAGGATTTGACACCTAGACTCATGAGTCATATGCACATTAAGGGTTTCAACTCACACATCTGGAGAGATTAATGATGACACATGGTGTCACTCAGCAAGTGTTTCCTGAGAGACTAGAGAAAGTTTGGATCCCATATATAGTATATGTTGGATACTTACATGACTAGGATTTTTTCCCCAAAGGCAAGAATTGTGTCTATATTTTCCAGAAGCCATTGTATATCCAGAGAAAATTAAAAGTATGTTTAAAAAAATTATATTGGGTTGGCAAGACATCTCACAAGTAAAGGTGCTTGTTTGCAAGTCTGATGGTGAGAGTTTGATTCTTGTGGACCACATGATGGAAAGAGACAGTGACTGCCGTAAACAGTCCTGTCATCTCCACAGGTATACTCATATCCATCCATCCACACACTGTACTACGCACACATACAAACATTAAATGATGTAGAAGAATACGTACTTTCTAAATACTGTTCATTTTGGAGGATCTTGGAACCGTATTTAGCATTTTTGAGATGTGGGAAGTATCTCATTTTTTTCAATATGAGATTAATTATGTAAAAATATTTTTCTGTGCTCATTCTGGCTGTAATGATAAGTTTAGAAATACACTTAAAGTTGTTGTTAAGTTTTTGCTTTTTAACATTTGCATGGTGGGCTGAAGACTCCCCTGGAACAAGTCTTTGGATAGATTGAAACTATGAACAGCTTTAATTTTTGACTATCACGAGTTTCCCATTATCTGAAGGTATATTAATTGTGCGACCAGAGTTGTAAGTCTGTCCCTTCAGCCTAGAGAGTTCATTAGGCTGACTATGAGGTGAAAAAGAGGAGCAGGAAGCCTGTGCGAGTTATTCATTGCCTTATGACTCAATTCTAATCACTTTAGCCGTGTGACTGACAGAGAAATGCTCTCCTCTCTGATTGAGGGTATTGATTTCCCAACCCCTTTACGGGGCACACTGGAGAGACACAATCAGAGGCTTTGGCTTTCAAAAAAAACCTCTTCATCTGCCTTAATCACCTGATCGATAATCAACATCAAGACTGGGGATCTTCAACAAAGCCTCCTCCAATGTCTTTATTTTCTTTCTTCCATTGGATTACAGATCTGCTGAGTCAAGGTGATCTTAACAGATTTGAAAGAGAACGGTAAGCAACAGCAGTAGCAGCCTTTATCCAGATGTTAGATCTAGAAGTCTCCTTTAGAGAAACAAGCAAAGTAACGAGAACAAAGAAAACCAACTTGGAGTGTCTTCCTCTTCCTCCTCTCCACCCACATCCTTCATGGACCATTGGCGCGCAAACCATGCCCTGCATCCATGGCTGGATACTTAGAACCGGCAAGGGAATTGTTTCCTCTGAGCCAGCGGACTGGAACGAGGAGTGTGAGGGAGTGAGAAACATTGACACACAACGCAGCAGCTCAGGAGAGTCCTATTTGCAGTGGAAGCTACTGGCAAAGTTAAGTCTGTATGGTGTGGAATTTGAGTGTCTCTCGAAAAAAAATTCCATTTGAAGCTCTTAAATGTTTGAAAGCAAGGGTTCTGCTCTAGCATAAACACTTTACAGAGAACTTCCTAATTGGTTTTTCTTCAAAGTATTTTAGTCTATCATATCTCTGAGAAACTCCAGCCTTTTAAATTAAAATTTAAAAAGTAGCGGTTTCTGTATTCTGCAGATGAAATGGTTAAAGTTAGTTTGTAAATTTTGGTATTGTTTCCCTCCAACATAATCCGTGTCACCTTCCTTGAAAGTTTGCTGCCAGAATTTTAGGAAAATTGTTTGCCCTACAGTTCCGTGGATTTCATCGTGTTAAGTGGGTAATTTGTGAGTCTGCTTAACGTGCTTTTTATTCAGACCTAAGAATTCCCTCCTGAATGGGAAACTGTAACACTTATCAGGCACCATCTACATTGCCAAAGTGTGAAATGTTTCCAATTAAAATTTCATTCATGTTTAGCCAATTTTTTCAATTGAATTAAAAAAGCATAAAACATGCATAATCTAATGCGTCCTCTGTGACGAGCGAGTCTTTATTTCGCTGAATTCAGAAGAGCCTCATCCAATATAATCACTGCATTCATCGCAATTACAGGAGCGAAGTTGGACAGACTCCTTCTCTGTTATGTGATGTCAAGAAGCACAGCGCTCAGCTCTAATACCTCCAGAGAAAGAGGCAGCGATTTCCCACAGCAGCGCCTTGATTTAAATTACAGAGTACATTTATTATGCTTCTGTTCCTCAGACTGTGAAATGCCATAGTACAGTAGCTTTGTTCTGACCCCTTCTCCAAAGCCCTGCCTCAAAGTGTGACTAATCTAGGGCCGGATGACAGCTAACTTCAACATCAGACAACACGAAAATTGAAGACACTTTTTATCCTCTTGCCAATCTGCGAGAGCCTGAATAAGCCTCGTCAACTTCATTACGAACTCATCGTCTCTTGTGTAGATAATGATAGCCTAGGCCGGTGGAGAACTGGCTTCTTGTTGTTTTTACTGACTTTCTCTGCCTCCAGGCCAAGCATCTGTGGGGATAATGAATGGAGTAATTCTTTTGGTACCAAACAAAAGGCTCTTGGGGTGGGGAAAGGCCCGTGGCGTCAGTCTAGGCACAGGCTCTCACAAACGAAAATTCTTTGTTATCAATTGGTTCTCAGAAAATAGCTCTGTCGTAACCAGAAAAGTGAAGGACACAGAGTAACTTTGTACTGAGGCAGGGAGGTTAAAGGCAGTGACCACGTGAAAGAATTTCAGAGGGATTTGATTCTTCTCCTATTTATTTATATTTTGAGGCTGCCTTGGCTAAAGCCTGTTTTTCCCAGTTGGAACGACTGCATAGTACCAGCTAAACTGTTCAGAGTACCTTCAGCCTTTTCTTTCAAAAGGATGAGCATTCTGAGTTATATTTCCTAGAGCTACCTGTGGCATAAATAAAGAGAATAGGAGGAGTATGAGCAAGGGGAATGGGCACATATCTGGGAGCGCATTCTCAAGAGTTTCATCTTAATTATCTTTGCATACTAATAGACAGTACACATTTCCTTAGTCCGGCCAAGCAGGGTACAAAGTTAGAGCTCCTAATCATGCAAAGTTTAAAAAGACTAAAAGTACATTTTTATGATTTTATGATGTATTTTTTTAGAAAGCTAAGGGATAACTAAATATGCCGGATTAATCTAGTGCCTGGATATCATTTATGCCTATGCCTCAGAGCTATTGGCTCACTTTGCAGATTCCATTAGTTGGAATATTAATCAGTAGTACATTTAGTAAAAAGGACTGCTGTCAGAAACTGGGGTTTTGAATGTGATAAATACAATGGATTCTTTACCAATTTCCCTCCCTTTTACTTTAAGAGTGCAAAGTTGGAAGGGGAGTAGAAAAAAAAAAAACATAAAGCTCAAAGCAAACAAGAATAAAAAGGATGTAAAGTTGCCATAACATTCCCACTGTAAACCTACTCCCTCGAAACTTAATTATGTACTTTCAAGTGATAAGACCATTAGATTATTTGTTGCCCTTAATGATTGTTGGCTATAAAAAAAATTAAGTGTTGTCTCCTGCTAATTTTACCAGCTGATCCATACACACCTAAATGGAAGGTGTGCCTTGCCAGATGATCTGTTAAATTGGTTTATTTCAGACTGACTATTCATGTCATTTCCATGTGGACAATTAGGAATGAAAGAACAAATGAATATAGAGACCCCAAGTCAATGTACGGTACCATGAACAGTTCCGGTAATAACTGTTAAGGTCATAAAATGGAAGAAACAGCAATATGCTGGGCGAAAAATATCTGCAAATCTTCAGCTAAAAGACAACTGTTTTCGGGGAGGGAGGCGGTAAATGATATCCTTGGGTATTCATTTCTCATAATTAAATAGCTGCCGCTGTATTTTACATGGAGAAACACCGATATTTTCTGAAGAGAGCAGATTAATGTAATGTTTTGCTACCTTTGACCCTGTATCCTTGAGTCTCTTGATGCTATGTCACCAAACACAGCACTGTAATAGAGTTGAGGTCCGGCTAATAGTGTGTGCCATTCTCACTGTCATGCTCCATCATCGTAACTTACTGCACGAGGTCCCCAAAGTAGCCTTGTGTGCACATGTACAAATGCGCGCACATGAGCGACTCCCCCACCCACACAAGATTCCAACTGACAAAATAAAAGAGAAACCAGAGATGCTTTTAAATACAAATTCTTCATTCAACCGTAAGAAATAAATCAACTTGTTTGTGGGTTAAATCCCAAGCAGTTATGATTCAAAGCATATTTAAATCCACACCTTTCGTGAAGCTTCTCACAAGAATGGAGCAAAAATTGATCCAGTTCCTTGTTTTATTTTGCACTGGGCTATTGTGGAAATGTCACCAGTCCACGTTTTGTAAATATTCAGACTTACACAGTGGGGGAGAACTCTAAATGTCTCTTGAAAGTGTTTTCCCTGTACTGAGAGGTTTATGGAAACATCTTAAAAACATATTGCTACTTAACTAACTAAATATTCATTTTCTATATAGTTAATAATACATTAATATTTTATACACTATAAAATATTCTTCTTTCAACTTATAGGAAAACTGTATGACTGACTGTCAAGCCACTGACCACATTCTGGAAGCTATTACTCAATTCTTTGAGCAGTAAGAAGGCATGAGTCCTTGGGAATGGCACAGGTTTCTTGTGGGTCTTCCTAAATGGAGGAGCAGGTGTAACTGTGTCTATGTTAATGGCATGCCAACAAGTGTAGCTCCCAAATGTATTCTGCGGTTTCAAGCTCCTGTCCTCTCCACTCACTGCTCCTCATGGCCCCTCCTCATTTCTTTTCCTTATACTCCCAGCATTCCATTCTCCAGCCTCATGGTAGCCACTCCCTGGGCTTCATTTTCTATCATCTGGATAGAATAATGTCTATTCCTAAGTTCATTTTGAACCAGATCATTCTAGTCCCAAATATCATTTCAAATGAGTGACCTGTCCAATGTTGTTTTCTCCAAAAAAAAAAACATTTAAAAAATGTAGAAGATATTGACATTGGTGATATTCAAATACATAAAAGCACCACAAATATTTCATTTTTATAAAGAAAACAAAAGTCTTCTCCTTTACTAAAGTATCAAGCAAAAACTTAGCTATAAATGACCATAGTCATGGACAAATATTCTGTGTCTACATCACACAGATTTAGACATGATCTTAGTCAGTGAAATTTATACGCCTCTCAGAGTTTCAATTATATTCAAGGAAACTAATAATAAACTTAAACTTTCAATGTTTATCCTTGGATTGTTGTTGGCTCAAGCATCATGTCAGAGGCATGAAATTAACCTGCGTGAACTGAACGTTATTTGTACAATTTTCCTTTGAAAACATAAACATGAGAATGCCATGTATTGGATGCTGAAGGGGGAAGAAAATGGAATGGCCTTCTTTTAATACAGCTTACAAGTAGAGATGAGGCCATGCCACAGATCAGTGTATATATCAACAGGATACCAGCTCCCGAGTGCAATTAGAAAATCAGATTGAAAATGTCTTATTCTACAATTACCAAAAAGGCTTAAAAGCAGAAGCAGCACATTTCCAATTAAGTCAACTAAGTGCAAGTTAGTTAGTTACGACCACGTCCCACTTCTAATATAGTAGCTTTTGTTGGCACGCTCTAGGAAGTAAATATTTAGCCAGTGAAATGCAATTTCCTCTTCACTTATTTAGAACCTGCATGAGCTGGTCTCTGCTTTCTAATTTTCTTTTTTACTATTTAAGGTAGTAGAGGGAATTTCTCCATTTCTTCATTTTGATATTAGAATTGCACAGTTGAACCTGTGTGTATTTGAAGGGAAAGGACATTTCCCTTCCCTTTTTAATTAGAAACTTTCTTTTTCGTTCTCCTCTGTTTTCCTTAATTAAAAAAAGTCCTAAACCCTGGCATAATATTGATGCTTATTTCTGAAGTTATTTTGAATAGCATCGACTGATGAGAAGCATGTACAAAACTTTCATGCCGGGAAATGTGATTACTAATAATTTCATCATGATTGCTATGACTACAATTTACTTATTCTTAATTTATTTTTGTAATGAACTGCTTCAGTAAAATGACAAATGATTCCATTAGTTAAGAAACTAAAATGTCAATTTACATGCGGTCTTTGGTGACTAATTTGCTGAGCTGAGGTTTTTGTTTTCGTTATGATAATAATATTTGGCTATGCTCTCTGAGCAAAATTTATGGGTTCTTAAATATTAATCTTTTGATTTACTGAAACGAGGTAATTTCCGGCTTAAAAAACTCTTAGCAGTTTCCCTTTTAGGGTTTTGATTGCCCTGGTTTTAGACACAATCTTCTGAAAGGTTGTCTATCATCCAAAAAATAGCACACACTGTGTCTCCTGTGATCAAAACAATTCTTTGTCACTAATGACTGTAAATATCAGCTCATTTCAAACACTGTTTCCTCCAGCAAACATTACTCAGCTGTCAGTAAAAGCAAAGGGATTACATCAGCATTTGGGAGGGGAGATGTTCTGTTCATTCTTACTCCACAGCCTGTGTTCAATCAGCCTTGAGCTAATGGAAGCCCTTCAGTGCTGAGAAATAAACAAACACCGTTGGTCAAATAGCGAAAAAATCAAATCTAGTATAGAAAGTGGACAATACATAGTTAGTTCCATTACGGACTCCTCCCTGGGGAGGTAGGGCAGCTTCCCAGCCTTTCTCATTACAAACCAGCCCCATCTGTAGCCAGTCTCAGCCTGATTTGGGAATGTATAAAGTACGTGAAAAAAAAATAGACTTGGAATTGGGAGTCGGGGAATCCTATTTCAAGTTTAAATTTTGCTTGTGAAAGACCATTTGGTTTTAGACTCAGCAAACAGCGGGCCTCATCACTCACAATGAGGAATGCTTGTAGCAAGGATTACTTCAGATCAGGGAGATTGAAGGTAATTGTTACATTACACCAGGATATGTCTAGCTGGAGTACAGCTCAAGAGAGCTACAACCTGGCCCCCTTAGCCAGAGTGCTTCTGTGACATTTCAGATACCAAGCACCCTTTCCCCATGGTGCGTGTTCCAGTGCCACCATGCTTTCTGTTGCTACTGTGCATTATTGAATTCTAAATTCCACATGGGCAAGAAGACTTAAAAATCAGGGGCACTGTGTGTGTGTGTGTGTGTGTGTGTGTGTGTGTGTGTGCGTGTGTGTGTTTGGTATATTTTTTAGGGAAGACTCTAAATTAAAAATAGAATGAAATAAAACATAAATTACTCTTAATAGGAAATGATAGTGTCACTTGCATATGTTTGGGTCCTCAAAAGGAGAGACACTATTAGCAATCTTGAAATACATTGGAAGATTCTGTGCAGCATTCTGGTACTTGGCCGGCAGAATCCTGCTGTTCTTTCATGTTCCCACTCCATCTTCACCTTCACCTCATAACAAATTGTCTCCTTAACTCTGACTCCCTTGCCATATGAGTCACTTTCGCAGAGACACAAATGTGTGTGTGTGCCTTTTGAATGACATGAGAGGCCCAAAATACAAGTGAATGAATGCATCCCTACACAGCATTCAGAGGGAGGTGCTATGTGGTGATATTTTGTTTGTGCCATGAGACATAAAGCTTGCCTGAGAATCAGAATGTGGAGTGAGCCACTACTTAGCCATGGGATCCAGGCAGTGGTGGCGCACACTAATCCCAGCACTCAGGAGACAGAGGCAGACAGATCTCTGTCAGTTCAAGGCCATCCTGGACTACACTAGGTACATCCAGTCTAAAAGAGAAACAGAACGGATGGTGGTAGCTCATATCTTTAATCCCAGTACTTAGAGTCACATGCCTTTCATCCTAGCTTTCAGGAGGTGGAGATAGGAAGGGATATGGCTGGACAGAGAGAGGAATATAAGGTGGGAAGAGAAAGAAGCTCAAGGCATTCAGTCTGAGGATTCCTAGAGACAGGATCACCCATTAGGTCAGAGAATTCAGTAGAGGTAAAAACTAATGGCTAGTTTTTCTGCTTCTCTAATATTTTCGCATTTATACTTATATCTAACTCAGGAATTTTATTTTTAAAATCAATTAGAATACATGCTACATCACTATGTATAAAGTTTGTGGAGATTTAGAGGCAGAAGAGATCACATTTATTTGAGGGAATCAAAGACGGCACTCAGAATCAGGTCTAATTCTCTCAGACTGACCTTTGTAGTCTAGCCCTAAAGAGTAAAAAGGAACTCTTAACCCAGAGAAATCTATGCTTCCCAAACTCTATCCTTCCCTTCTGCTTTCTCCATCCCACAGTTGAGAATAACTTACTGCCACTCCGACACTTTTCTGAATCTCATTGCTCTGAAGACTGCCTTTAGTCTTATCCAAGTAGCTACCTTTACAACGAGTGCCTATGCCAAACCATGTTGTAGTGTGGATGTGAAATGGGCCCCATCGACTCAAATATGTCAACCCTTGTTCCCCAGCTGGTTGGGATATGGGCAAGTTGTTGAAGCTTGAGAAGGCTGAGCCTTATTGGAGGAACTGATCAGTGGAGTCTGATATTGATGTTTTATAACCTGGACTTCCTGTCCACTCCCTGCTTGGCCAAGATGTGTGGAGAAGAGAAGCACTATGTGCACACATCCACTCTGAAAAGCTCCCTGCTGCCGTGCCTATCTCTCCATGGAGGACAGTATCAGCTCAAAATGCAAGGCAAAATAAACCCTTCCTTCTTTCAGTTGCTTCTTACCAGGTATTTGGCTACAGCCGTAAGAAAAGAGACACACGCAAACACTGCTGTGTCTTCGAATTTGTCTTGCGCTTGAATTTGGGTCATAGCACCAGTCGGAAGATTCAATCATAATCCCTGGAACAATGTACTAGAGTATCGTCTCACACAAATAAAATAGTGTAAATACTGTGAATTTACCAAGGGCTTTTTACCACCAAATACTGCATTAGTATTAGACATTAGAGCACTTGATCCTGTATCCTAAGAGTGCATTACTGTTTTGACATTTTATGAAAACAAAATTGAAACTCTGAAAGTCAAAGTGATGTATCTAAATCAGCATAAAAGCAGTTTCGATGCTGGGAATTAAGCACAACTGCTTGTAGAAAAGCTGACTATAAGTGCCCTGTCCCTATTCCTCCTCCTTTTTGATGCATGGACTACATTTTCCAGCATCCCTTATAGAAGAGTGTCTCCATGAAAGTGGTTTTCCCTGGAAGGAAGGGGAGTGCAAAGTGTTGTGCACAGCTTAAGCCCTGCATTTTAGTTACCCATCCTGTTAAAATCTCCCCTTAAAAATCCTCTGGGAGGGGCCAGTGAGATGGGAAGAAAGCGCTAGCTGTTCAAGCCCAATAACCTAGTATGAACCCAACACCCATGATAAAAGGAGAGAACCCACTTCCTAATGCTGTCTTCTGACCTTTATGAGCTCTCTCTCTCTCTCTCTCTCTCTCTCTCTCTCTCTCTCTCTC
>NW_026067899.1:7595334-7655935 GCF_014885135.2 Alexandromys fortis
AATCAAAAGATTAAAAACAATTTAAAAACAACTTAATAAAACAGTAAATTCAAATTACCAAGAATCTTAAGTTTTATCCCATATCCCTTCTGAGTTGCGTTCCTATTGAAAATAAAGTCTCAGGTACACTACAGACAAGAACAACATACTATACAAATTTAAGTCAAAGTTCATAAAAGATTAAATGGGTTGGCAAATTTATTTTTAAAACTTAAAGTTTCCCTTTAAAACATCTTCCAAAAGCTTCATCCACTGTACTCATGAGCCCATGGCCATCTGTAACTGAGCTGCGGGCATAATTAACTCTTGCTAATCTATACCAATTTTTTGAAAGTACTGGTATACCAGTATACCAGGAACCTCTATATGTTGGGAGCTACAAAACTGTAACATTCTTTAAAATAATGTTTCTCTTACAGTAATTAGCAATACTCATAACCGATAAAGGCTTAATTCATAATTTATTCAATACTTTTCTCTATATCAATATGAAAATATACAAATTTAAGGTGACTATAAAGTCAAGTAGAGAGTTTCCAGTCATGGACTGGATTGTAGATCCTCGGACCAAGGCCCTGAGTTAGATTCACTATCCCTCCCTCCACCCGTTAAAAAAAAGTTTTGAGACCAGACAGCTTTAGTTCTATAGATATAGATATTTTTATCTTCCTGTCTTGTTTTCCTTACTCACAAACCATGTGACTTTAAGAGGGGCTCAATAGGCCCCTTCACATTTTTCTCATGTGTGAAGTGGGGGCAGTTATTATACCTCCCTCAAGGGTTGGGCTTAGAGGGGGGGAAACGCTACGGAAAAGCAGATCAAATGATACATGAAGCTTCAATTAATATTAAGTTTCAAGTACTATAATTATTAACTAAAATTTTAAAGGATGTTACTTAAACTAGTCTTTGTATTATAAAAGCTGCATCATAGTGACTCCTTCAAATAAAAGAGCGAATTACCGTATTAGCATCTGCACTGTCTTACCAAGAAGGCACATTATGAATAAAAATTCTTTCATAGATATTTCCAAAAGATTTGGAGTTTTTATTTGAGATTCCAGGAAGCAGAGATTTAATGGCTAATATTTAAATGACAGGAAAGAAATTTTTCATTTGGGGTCAAACGCTTTCTCCTTCTGCTAATGTAATGAAGTCAAAGGATTGCAGAACTCCATTCCTCTTGCTTAATCTGGCCCCTCTTGATGATGAAATAAAACACTCAGTTCTGCCTTCTGAGAGAAGAGGAGTTAGGAAACAAAAATTCCACATGCTTTATTTGGATTTTTTTCTTTTATTCTTTATTAATTCTAGAAACTAAAAAGTTCTTTATAGTTTTATTTTTTTTAACTTTTTGGGGGACTGCCATCCAGCTCCCAGAAAATTGCATGGAGAATTATTCTTATTTATAAATGTCAGAGCTTAGCTTGCTTCTAACCAGCTTTTTTTTTTCTTAATCCCATTTCTCTTTATCTCTGGTTTGCCTCTGGGCCTTTACCTTTCTTGGTCTATATATATTATTTTCCTTCTTACTCTGTGGCTGACATCTTTCTTCCTTTGTAAGTTCTTCACTCCTCCCTCCTCCTTTTTATATTTTTCCTCCTATTTATTCTCTCTGCTGGCAGCCCCGCCTATTTCTCTTTCCAGCCTAGGTATTGGCCATTCAACTCTTTATTAGATAAATCACACATTTTAGACAGGTAAAGTGGCACGGTTCTGCAGAGTTAAATGAGTGCAATATAAAAAAATGCAACACATCTTTGCATCACTAAACAAACATTCCACAGCATAAAAGAATATAACACAACTTAAATTAATACTTCACCACAGTGCTTCATTTCCCAGTCTTCCCGTTATCTCTATTAAGTCAACTTTTTGTGAATTTTTAATGAATGAGATAATTAACTCATACAAAGAAAGGTTCATTTTTAGCTCACAATTTGGAGGTCTCAGTCCATGAAAAGCAAACGTAATGACAGGAGTTTATAGGAAGCAAAAGCCATTTACCCAAACATGGGGGGGCAGTCAGTAGAGAGGACAGAGCTGTGGAGGTAAGGAGGGGTCCTCACACTCCTCATCAGAGTCATATGCTGCCGACCTCCCACTATTTTCAGTCTCCAAACAATAGAATTGCATCAATATCTCTTGCCTGGTTGTCAGATGTTGTTTATGCTTAATTATTCCTCATTCACTATCAACATATTACACATCTTGAATATTGTTCACAATAAGTTACAATTACATGAATAGTGGAATGATGGGACCATCCATGGACTTTGCATGTTGACTATTGTGCCGCTCAAATGTCTCTTATTTTCCAAATCACCTCATTGCTACATAAAGGAATTTTATTTAAACTAAAATCTGGGCTTGAACCTTAGTGGCCAAGCACTTACTGAGTATACAGAAGGACATAGGCTTAATCCTTAGTGCTGAGTAAGGAAAAGAGAGAGGGCAAGATGGAGGGAGGGAAATAAGATCATTTTACCAGCTCCCCATCTAATTGTTTCCACATAGCTAACTAAAATCCTGCCATCCCCCCCATCAAATTAACTCTCTTTCCTATACAAATGGAGGTCCTTCTCTACTTAACTTTCTGTTTATGATATAATCATTTTTTCATTAGCTCAGAATAGCTCCTTTATTATCTTTGATTCCCTCCTATTTTTTTTTTTTAACTTTTATTCTCAGGCACCTCTAAAATAATTCCCAACAACCAGCCTCCACCCCTCCATCTCCATAGACCTTTCTATAGTTGCGGAGTTACTTAGCTGTAGCCTAAGCAACTACAGTGTTCTTTGTCTCTTCCTCCTTTTCTACCATCTAACATAGAGTTCATAATTCTTTTGCTATAGTTTTTTTTTGCTAAAGCATGGGTGAGACCCTGGTAACCTCCTTTTTCAAACCTTGGGATGATTTATTAAAAAATCAATATATTTTGTATTCTCACTATATTTTCTTGACTTGTAACAAACCTTTCCAAACTGTTATGTGACTTGAGCTTTCTGGAAGAACAGAAGTTGAGACTGAGACAGAAAGCAGGAGCTGCTGGCAGAAATCTGCTTTTGCTGGCTTTTCTTTCCGAGCCTGAGCATGTGGAAGGATTATTCTATAGGACATGTGGGAGGAGATTTGTGAGGAATGGAGGCCACCAGCCCAAGTTTGAACACTAGAGTTCTTTTGCCCTGCAAAGGCTTAAAATTTTGAGGGCCTGTAGATAAATCCTGCCTAAAGAACCTGCCAATAGGATAAATGGGCAGAATCTTGATTTCATGTGTTGTTCTTCAGAAGCAAAATGAAACAGATTTTAGTGTATTAATTATCAGTGCCCATGTGAGAAAGAAGGGGCGGAGTGTGATTTGATAGTGAGAATAACTTTCCAGGAGACTGGGGCAAACCTGACCAGCAGGGCAGGCTTGTATTAAATGCTGTCCTTGGGAGGGAGAAAGCTTAGGTGGGGAGATTCTATGCAGGCAGAAGAGACTTTGCAGAAGCTGAATGCTGGAAGTGGTTTGCTGAGGGTAGCCTTGAAAGCCAAGAAGTAAGTCTGTGGAGAATGACGAGGGCAAGTGTTTCAATATTTACAGTACCATGCAATATGACCTGAAGGAGAGAAGCCCATTATGGTAACCTCTCAGAGAAGCACAAACTTGCTCAGACTCTTTCTTACTCTCAATTAATGGTCGGGCATAATTAAGTGTAAAGGTCTATCGCTAGTAAGAGCAAGGCCACTCCTGTCGCCTTTCGACATCACTGATGAAGGCAGCACAAGGCAAAACAGCAGGAGCAAAACCCCAGAGACTCTAAGGTGTCCGGCTATTTGGAAAACCTTCCAGTGTTATCAGTGGACAATGGAAGTGTTACTGAGTAAGTGCCTTCTCGTGGACAGAGGTGAAGATTTCCAGAAAATTTCAGAATTATTTAGGGAAAGAATACTTGTGAAAGAATCTGAGGCACCTTGAAGCCAAGTACATACAGGTTGAGTCACAAAGATTTGAGCATCACGGATAACTGCCTTTGTAATATTTGTGCTTCTGTAATGGCATATTAATTGTGCACTTGCAGCTTTACCTTTTTGTATTAGATTATAAATTAGGGAAGACCAAAAGTGTATATTGTTTGTGTGTGCATGCTATTTATCAATGAAGTGAAAGGATTGGTTTATACATTTATATTAGGAGTCTCAAACACCCATAGTTTATTATTAAATTTAGAATAGACGTTTTCTTTTATTTCCCAAAAATCCAGAGTTGGTTATTTGAAGAAGAGCTTATGTTTTAGAGCACATACATTTCCACTGTAAGTGCCCTAACACATGAGTGAGACTTAGAGCATCACAAATCTTTTGAGTGTGTACAGCGTGCCATGGGCAGAGCGGTGATGCATGTCTGTGTGCCATGTTAATGAAACAAAGAATACAAAATACGTACTTGTGTAAACATGAAATGTGCCTCAGAATGGACTCACGAAATAAAAATGTTTTAAAGACCTTAGTCAGATTTAACAAAATAAACATTAAAATGTTGAAAGTAATAAACTAACTGTTTTATGTGTCTTGCATCAACCATACAAAATAACATAGACAGGAGAATACCAAGAATTCCTAATCCTATTTAACTGATGCATAGCACACATGATGACATTACTTAGCTTTTCTAATTGTAACAGTTAAGATACATAATCAATAATGATCCCGATTTTATATGTGAGGACTCTGAAGTCAGATAAGAAATGAAGGACAAAATATGCTTTTGTATCTTTAATATCTTATGTAGCATGTCCTTTTATATGTTCTCATAACCAGCAACTGATGCTAAGTTGAAATCAATTTTAAGTACACATATGTATTAATTGGTATTTATTCAATTCACAAAATTTTTGTGATCCCAGAGGTCAATGGAGTGATATGCTAAAGATGAAAAGAACAAACATAACAGAAGCACCTCCATGGAGTGACTGGAGGCCAGTCTAATCCTGGGGAGAATGGAAAGATGTTTCATTCTAGAACATGCTCTTAGATAAACTGACAGAAGGAAGAACCGAGAGAGAGGGAACCATGTGAAGTTTTTGGTTGCAACTACCTGTGCACATAAAAAGGAAAGGAAAACCCTATGCTGAAGGAAGACATCTCTGCAGACACTAGAGGGGACACTGGATCCCATGCAGTTGGAGTTACAGTCAGTTGTGAGACACCAGTTGTGACTTGGGTGCTGGGAAGCCAACTCTGGTCCTCAGCAAGGACAGCGAGTACTCTTAACAATTGAACCATCCCTCTAGGTTCCCTTAAATACTTTATAATAGAATAATCTAGGATTTTGGAATCGGTGCGCTGCTTACCTTAAGGGACACTGAGAGAATACGGGAAATTCATGCCATAAAGGAAGACCAGAACAAAAGACATGGGCTCTATGCAAAAAGTGGATGGGTAAAGAAGTAGACCGGGAAGATGGTTCAGGAGTTATTTGAAAGGTTGAGTAAAGTAGATTTCATGATAGATGTCAAATAAACACTTAGTTGATGAGGGGCATGTGACCCACAATCTGTGTGTGTGTGTGTGTGCACATGTATGTGTAATTATATTGTAATATTGAAAATAAAAAGAAATTATTTAAAAGAAAGTTTATATTATATAGCTAATTAAGTAATTCTTACAGAGACATTTTAAAAAAAGAATAGGAAAAAAAGCTACATCTAGATGAAGCAGAGAGTATTTGTTTCTTTTTTTGTCTTATGGGAATCTCAAGTACAGTCATTACATAAGAGAGAATGTTGCTTTATTTCCAAGCCCCTTGAAATTATTATTATAGTTTATATAAAAAATAATACTCACTGAATATAAAATAAACTAGAAATTTATTTTACCATTTAATTTCCTGAGGACAAGATCAAGCCATGTTCACTGTTTCCTTAGTTTTTTCCGATTACTTAATAGTCTCTGTTCAGAGTAGATTTGAACGTAGAGAACAAAGCCCTTCACTTCCCTCTCAACTGCTGTGTTTATGTTCTTTACCTCTGCTGAAATGAGCTCCAGCCTTTGAGTCACTTTGTAAGAGACCATCAGGAGCTTTAAAGGAACAAAAACCAAAAATATTTTATTAAATTAATTTTAAAAGAAATATTTGACCATGAAAATCTGCATAATATAAATATTTTATATGGGAAATAGCAATAAAAATTAATATTTAGTTATGTTATTCATATGTAGGAAAAAAAACAGATAACCAATTTAGAAACTCTGGTCTACTTCGCATAATATTTCAAACACGTATACTGGAGTGTTTTACTGAGCCGTATTTTATAGTTTTCTTGCATTAACTCTGTTTTACTGGTTTTAAACTGTACTAATGATTCTGTTTCTTGCATATTTCCTCATATGAGTATACAATGCAGAGATATAATACACAAATAAACTAATGCAAAATTCACATAGCCACCACAACTAAATTGGAAAGAGCCCAATATTATACATATTAAAACTTTCTGATGAAGTGTGAGGCCCAGCTATTCACTCTATATGCTCACTGCACTATCCAAACGGGCCAGGAGAGCTCCCACTGCTCGGTAGGCACGGATCATCCTTATGAGGAGCTCCATCCCTCTGACTTGTTCTTAGCGCATGGTTTAGACATGCACCAGAGGTCTCAGTGGCCTGTGTAACTTAAGTGAGGGTCTTACCAGTCCCTTGCTCTCACCAAATCAAGCCTCTTCCTGGAAGTTCACAAGGCCAAAATCACTCCTGGAATGGTTAAGTTTTGGACTAGTTTGCTTTCTGTTTCTGTGATACTAACAAAAACAACTTGAGAAAAAAAAAAAAAAAACAGTTTATTTGCGTTGTAGAGTACAAGTATCATCAAGAAGGCCAAGACGGGAACCCGGAGAAAGCAAGTGAAGCAGAGAGAACGGAGGAGTGTTGTTTACCTCCTTTTTGCTGTGTGTTTCCTATGACTGGCTCGGCTATCTTTATTATATAGCCCAGCCCGCACTCAGCTGCTTAGGCATGGAAATTCCTAGTGTAGGCGGAGTCCTCCTACATCAGTTATCGATTAAGAATACCTCACAGACATGACGACAGGACAAGATGATCTGGGCAATTCTTCCTGTGAGATTCATTACCCTGGGTAACTCTAGGTTTGTTTAGGTCACTGAAGTTCACTATGGCAACTTTATTTTGTAGGTGTTGTTGTAAGTGTGAGTGTGTAAAATTTTCACACAGGATCTAGGATAGTTACAAGCAAGATGCCACAACAAACTTCAAAAGTTCCCCATTCTTATCAGGATAGTTTTGTGAAATTAAATCATCACTGCTCAAGGAACATATCTGGCTCCAAGGTAAATTCTTAGGAAAAATCTGAATATCTTCCCTGAGTAAGAGATAGGATATTCTTAATATTTGTCTCCGTAGTCTTTGTGATTGTCTCAAAAAAAGGATTTATCCAACTGACTAAATGTCATATCACACACTGAGAGCTGCCTTCTTGCTATGCACAGCCTAGTCCCAGTTCCAGGGGTAATTGCCTAACCTGGGTGTGGGCAGCAGCCTAGAGCTGCTTCAAGTATCACTTCTAGCTTGTCAACATCAACCTCATGGGATCAGTTTATAAAGGAAATTCTTGGATCTTTTTCAGACTTTCACAAAAGGGGGCAAAAAGTTGTTTTAACCCATCTTCTAAGTAGCTCAACTGAAAACTAAAGTAACAGAAAAGTCTTAGAAGTAGGGCAGATGAGAATGCTCACGAGGCACAGGTGCTTGCTGCCAAGCCTGATAACTTGAGTTTTATCCCAGGCCCCCTATGTTAAAGGAGAGAGCCAACTCATGTAATTTGTCCTCTGACCTACAGAGGCATGCTATGACATGATCATAGTGATCCCCAAACATACTCTCATGTAAATGTAATTCTTTTTAAAACATCAGAAAATTGACTTTGCCAAAGGAGACCAGTTTCTTGGTCCTGTAAATATCAACAAACACAGCAAAGCAACTGTTGAAGAAATGGATAGATGAACAAGCGACTCATAATTTATTAGAGTCTTCCGTTAGTCTTCAATTCCCATCAGCAGTAAACAGAAATAATAAACCTTACCAGTACTGGATAGCGCTCACGTAAAATGTTATTATATTGGTACTTGACTACAATGTGTTGCTACTACGCTTAACCACAGACTCACGTATAGATTTTACATCCTAATTTCAGAATGAGTGAACAGAGCAATATGCCATAGCCCTGACCACTTGAATAAGGACAACGGTCTAGTGAGAGGTGAGCACAGCGTGACCATGCAGAACCCATGTCACTCTGCCCTCCATGTAGCAGGAAACCAAAAGTCTCCATCACGTGTCCCCGAGCACTCTATCCTGAGCAAGTAAAAAGGCATGGAAACGCCACCTCTACAGATCACCTAATTAGCTCAAACTCCACAACAAAACCAATTGTGATTGCTGAAACTGCATCGTGGTAGAAATCTAAGACAAAGTTTAAAGAAAGTGAAGACAATTTATTTTAAGTTTCTGTGACATTTCAAACGTGTAAAAATTTCCCAGGTAATGGCTTGAACATGCTTCAGCTCACACGTGCCATTTCTGCTGGGCAAAGAAAGCCCAAAGAAGGAGGAGGACAGATGCTCTGAGTGGATTCCTTTCTTATCTTCTCACCCTCTTAAACTTCTGCTGCTTGGTGATGATGTTGACAAACTTAAGTCAATGAAAATAACATATGAATTTATGGACTTTGCTAGCAATATGCTAATAAATACTGATAGGAAAGAGTAAAATAAAATAAAAACATTTTTACTCTTTACATATCTCCCTTAGCTGTTCTTCCACAGCTAAAATAATTTCTTCGCCGTTCAAAAATTCTGTGAGGACAGTTTTGCATTCATTTGTATTTAGCTTCATTTCCCTGATTCTTGTCCAAAATCTACAGTTATTTAGATAACTGTAAAATGAAACTGGTGAATATATGATATGATACATGAGACATGGATAGACAGATGTGTATGTACAGAAAATAATAAGTGTCTAAAATGCTGCTCTCAGAAAGGTAGAGGGGGAATCTTTTGGGAATTTTATTTTGTCACAACCTTGTTGGTTATGTTTTGGTTCTGGGATTGCAGTCTGTGGAGTATTTTCTACTTCTCAAATTTCTCCTGCTCACTTGTGACTCTCAAGCCTAATAGAAATCTCCTTTTTCTCTTTCAAGAAATACTTGTCTGCTTCTAGGGCTGTCTGGGGAATTCGTTTTCAAAAACTGTTCTCACTCGCTAGCGCAGTGCACCAATACATACCGAGTGGGATCACAAAGAAAAGCGGCCATCAAAATAGCCAGAATAACCTAATAGCTCCTTGTAAAAAAAAAATGCAGAGAATAAAGTAAAAAGTGCCTTAAGAGCTTAGTTTCAATTTCTGTAATAATCCACCATTTCTGATAGAGTTAATTCCCTAGACTGTGTACATTTGGATAATTTAATTCTACGGATAATCTCCAATATTTGTTTTGGGATAAAATGTCAAACTTTCCCGATTAAACTCTTTCATGTCCTCTTAGGACATGTGGTCAGATGAGGGGAGCTTGAGCTGCCCTTTCATCTGCAGGAACCCCGGTGCCAAAGGCAGGCGAAGCAGGTTTGATTTACTGTGCAAACTTGCCACGTCCTCTGCTTCATGAAGACAGGTGTGGGGGAGAGAAGCGAATCAGACAGTAATGAAATATGGAAACACAAAGATTTCTTTTAAGGCATGAGTTGGTTTCGAGTGCATGGAGGTTGTTTGAATATGTTAATGCCACCGATAAAATGTAAGAATCTAAATGGGAAGCGGCTAGGATAAGCAATACTGACGTAGCTTAGCTTTTGAGGTAAAAGGCATCTGATATTAATACAACCACGCGACTTGCTAGATGAGTGGTATTCAAACCTTATATGGAACACTTGGGTGGATCTCTGTTTTAGTCTTGTGTGGGAAGTGAATAGATACTTTCTCACAATGGTGTTATTTGGACCAAGGGAGACTTGTGAGCACTTTTTAGTGCTAAGAGCAGCAAGGCGTTCTACATCCAGACCAAGCACCAAAATGGAGAACTCGAGCATCCCTTACAGTCTTTCGCAGAGACAAAGCTCCAGAAAGTTATGGAAGGCGGCAATTGCTGTTTATGTCCTTACTTGAGGAGCGTGTTGCTCACTGCACAGTTGCTAACAGTTCACAAAATCTTGGCCCGACAAACAGAAATAATACAGAAATTGAGAATAATACAGAAAGAGACCAAAAATCTTCAGAACACCTGTCCTCTGGCTGTCAGAGAAAAAGTAGACAAATACAGGTGGTTTTCTTGTGTAAGTCAGTAAATAAATATGCTCCAACCCAGAGCCCTCTGCCAGTAGAAATCAACTGCTTAAAAATTATGACCATAATGCATTGTAATAATATTTTCTGGGAAGTGAGACCTAGTGTTTTTAGACAGAGGTCAAAGTCTACTAAATTCTCACTCAAGTACATGGAGTATTGATTAGGACATACGTTTTTCCAAATGGTCTATAAACTTGTTTCCTACCACAAGATATATTCCAACATGTTATTTTAAAGAGCTTACAAGTGGTTTCTCTTTTATATTTAAATAAAGAATTTTTTCAGCTGCATTCAGCATCACGCTCATGAATTACTACTGTATGCAGAATTTATAGACAGAAGATTGCACACGTATTGTAAATATTTGCAAGGATACAAATTTTCTTTCTCTTTCTGCACTCAGGGGATGAGATGATCAGGTGGAGTTTTTCCTTTAGTTTGCTTATATGGCGGATTATATTGACAGATAGTCGTTTGACAGATTCAGAATCATCCCTGAATCTCATGAATGAAGCCTACTTGATGATGATGGATGATTTTTTATGTGTTTTTAGATTTGGTTTGCCAGTATTTTATTTTACATCAGTGTTCATGAGGGAGACTGGTCTTTACTTCTTTTCCTTTTTTACATCTTTGTATGGGTTGGGTATTTGTACCTCACAGGGTAACTGTAGCCTCCTAAAAAGAACTGGCAATGTTTTTCCTGTTTCTATTGTGCAGACCAATTTGAGGAGTATTGGTATTAGCTCTTCTTTAAAGTCTGGTAAAATTCTGCACTGAGTCCATCTGGCCCTGGGCTTATTTTGTTTGGGAGACTTTTAACAATTGCTTCTATTTCCTTAGGTATTTATTAGGTTTATTTAGATTGTTTATCTGGTCTTGATTTAATTTTGATATATAGTATCTATCAAGAAAAATTTCCATTATTTTTACATTTTCCAATTTTGTTGAATATAGGTTTTTGAAGTATAACCTAATGATAATTTTCTGGATTTCCTCAGTATTTGTTATTTTGCACCCATTTTCATTTTTGATTTTGTTAATTTATATATTCTCTCTGTGTTTTGGTTAGTTTGGAAAACTCATGGGAACTCACTAATTCTGGATTGACAGCTAGGGAACCTGCATGGGATTGAGATAGGCCCTTTGCACATTTGTGTCTGTTGTATAGTTTGGTCTATCATCCCTCACCCTCGCCTTCACTCTCTGCCCTACAATTTTTCCCATGTCCTCTTACTCCCTCTCAAACTCATTAATTTTTCTTTTGTTATTATTGTTACACAAAGTGTAACACACATGGGATTCAATAATAGATCACGGATCTTGTCTCTGAGAAGAGAACATTGATTCTCACTTTTCTAGCAGCAATTACCTGCCTGTATTTCTTTATCTAGGGCTGGGACCCTTTGAGATCTCCCCCATCTATATTTGCATGCCACTTACTGTTATCTTTGAATAGTCTCATTTAGTCAACCACATTTTTGAGATTTCATGGGTGGCATTTTTCTGTCAAATATAGAAGACACTATCTATCAGCAGATGTCCTGGCCCTATGGCTCTTACAATCTTCCTGTCACCTCTTTCACTGTGTTGGCTGAGCCTTAGCCACAGATATTTTGTTGTAGATTGGGACTGACCAGTACTGTGATCCTGTGGTGGTCTTCATCTGCTGGAAAAAGAAGCTTCCTTGATGAACATTGAGAGCTATACTCATCTGCATCTGTATGAACCAACATTTTTAGAATGCACTCAGAAATTATACTGGTTTAGGAAATTGGCCATTGTAGTTTCTCTTCTAGGGTCTGGGACCTCACCTTACCAGCCATGAAGAATTGTCTAGGTTTTCAGTACCAGGCACAGGTTTCTCTTGTTGAATGATCATTAAGATCAGATGGACAGCGGCTGGTTATCTCCAAGAACATTAGTTTTGATTTGCTTTTTAGCAAGGATATTGTAACAAATATGAAAATTATTCTTTTGTGCAAGTTTGTGGAAGTCATATCAATGAATGACTTTACAGAAATAACTATTGACAAGAAATTTCACTTCATATTGAAGAAATGCCTTGCTTCAGCAACATCCAGTAAGGGAGGACATAAATAATTGCTTACTAAAGATTGTCTATATGGAATATTATAACCTCTAAGTATTAGCAATTCAATAATGAAAACAATATGATTTACTTTCCACTAACATTAGTAATTGACACTGTGGATTATATAAAATTAGTTCCTGCCAGTAATTTTGATTGAAGCTAAGGAGAAGTGATCATGAAATATACATTTATAACTCTGTGTGAAGCAGTGCAATCACAATGCATTGTTGATGAAGTCTTCAACTTTCTGATAGTCATTGACGAGCTGCATTAAATTTTATCCAATGGCATCTGTCAAGGGAGGTAGGAGAAACTCTGTTTTCTGGGCCAATTAAAAAAAGAAAAAAAATGTTTAATCAAATTTAAGTGAGGTCTGAAGAAGTTATATCACATTTATCCTAGAATGGAGAGAGGAAAATGTTTACTCTTTTGCACTTTTGCTATACAGGACAGAAGCTGAGGAATTGATCTGGGACTTAGGACAATGAGACACACATTCGACAAGGTCATAGTCTACTAGGGAGGCCTCTTCAGTTTAGAAAAGCTAAACACCTGACCCCCTCCAACAGAAAGAAGAATAAAGAAGCTCCTCTGGAGAGCCACAGGAGCATGCAATGACAAAGCCCGGGATATAGAGCCCATTGCATTCCTCTTAACAATTCAACACAGTTTTCCCCAAACATTCACCAGCATCTATTGCTTATCCGGAAATTCTGAAGGCAGAAAATCTATCCCCAATGTAGGATTTGTCTAATTTACAGAGTTAAAAGAAAAAAAAATGATAAGATTTATAATGTGTGAACAGTTGCTAAATATTTTAATATTTCTTGCAGAACATTGTTACTCTCTGGACTCTTTGTCTCAGCACAAATTCTCTTAAAGGTCCTGGTGGTGGTGGTGGATGTGTGTGTGTGTGTGTGTGTGTGTGTAGGTGGGAGGGGTGCTGTGGTTCATATGTGCCAACAGAGGTAGTATTCAAGGTCTCCAGAAAAGTGACCTTAGAAGCAAACATATGAGCCAAAGAATTAAAGAGACTGTGGCCCATGGCCCCTTTAAATTTTTCCCCTCAGCTAAACAGACGTCTAGTCATTTAGAAAAGAACCCTCCCCCTTGTTAGACTAGCTGAGGGACAATCCCCTGTTGTCATTTTTATTGTCTGCCCTGGAGAAGGAGGCAGCTTGGGATGCCTAATGGCTTCTTGATTCTATTTCACAGCTACAGAGCACAGCCAGGAGCCCGTGGTGCTTTTGTGAGCCAGAATCCACGGAGGCTAATTTTGGCTGAATAGAGGCTAAAGAGAATTCATTTCTCCTTGTTACATTTATATCACTAAAATTGTTCAAACTCACAAGATATTGCTGGAAGGACACCAGCAAGCACTTCTTAATTGGGGCCCCATTCAGCAGCAAAAGTGACTTTGCAGGTTCCAGCCACAGAGGTGATGTGGATTCCAGGGGCCCTAAGTGCACAGGAATTAACCTTAACACAGTAACGTCAATGTTATCTCTACTCAGACGTGGAGGATAATCTTGAAGCCACTGTTTCACATACTTGCTGGAAAGTAGAACCGGCGCTCTCATCTTTCGGGTACTACATAGGAAAGGTTTCCTGGCCTGGCCTCACCAGTCTATTCTGCTGAGCGTGCGTTGGGAGATAATTGCTATTCCCTCCCAACACTGAATGTCTCTAGAGGAAACGGGCAGCCATGGAGTATTAACCAGTTTTCAGGAAGCCCAACGGACAAGAGAGATGTAGGAAGAATCATTTTGCCTTTCCCTCCCACTTCAAATTTTAATGAGTGAGAAAAATCTTGTATTTATGTTTTCAAAGGTGCAACATCCTGCCTTTATATTTCCCCACTATTACTACCATAGAACCTTATTCCAAGTTTTTATATTTGCGCACATTCCGAGTCCTACTTACATTTCTAACTTCTCATGAATTTTAACTCAATAATTAATAAGGATAGCCATTAAAACGATAAAAGTCTTACAGAAAAAATTCATAAAACCTTGGTAAATTTTGCCATTACTTTTATTATTTTTATTCTTTTATATCAGCTCTCCGTCCGTTATTGAAGGAAAATATTATCCTCCCAAGTTTCCCCAAAAGCAGTATAATTATTTCCATTTTACAGATGGGAAAGTTAAAGCTATGAGCCACAGAAAAAGGTGCTTCATTAATTTTTTTTTTGGTATTTTATTTTAAAGTTTACTCTTTTGAAATCAGCAATACAAAATAATCCCCAAGTGTTTATATTTTCCCCAAATGAATTAAAAACAATTCCTCTATGGAAATTGGCACGTTACAGGGGAAATTTAGGGAGAAAATGAATTTGCCTGTAGCTAGCACTGCACACTGTTTGTTGTCCAGAGGCTTCTGAAGGTAGTTAACCCAAGCTCACCTGCATTAAATACTGACCCTGTGGGGCAACTTCAGGCCTTGCTAATGGGGCAATTTGGGGCCTTAATGATGCAGACAAAAAGGTCCACAATCCTACTTGATGAAGTGAAGAGCCTCATTAGCATGATTTTCAAGGGTGGTACTCAAAGAATTAGCTTGCCAACCAAAGCCACGTCAAAACTGGCCAAATAGAGAGCTCTTCATTTAGCTAGAGTGTTGTATTTGCCCCCAGTATCCATGTTCCTGCACTGGTCCTTTTCTTTCTTTCTTTCTTTCTTTCTTTCTTTCTTTCTTTCTTTCTTTCTTTCTTTCTTTCTTTCTTTCTCTAGAGCAGTTTTGTGTTGTCAATTCAACCTACATAGACATCGCTGTGACATTCTATAAAACCTTGAGTACATCCCACAAACGTCCGACTTCCAGCAATCTCAAGTGAATAAATAAGAAATAAAGGTTAATGTACACTTACCCCAAACTCACCATTAGCTCCTCTGTGCACAACACAAGAACGCATTGTTTCAGTTTTTGGATCTGCAGTACAGGTGCCAGTTTTTCATATTTAACAAAGGACAATTTAAGAAATGAATTATTTTAAGTGGAAAGTAAGGTGAACCACAACAAAAGCTATTGCATGTAAATTTCAGTGGTGTGCATGGTGGAGTTCTGAGAGTTTAGGAGATGTAAAGCCACAGGATTTCAATAAACAGATAAACAAAACATACACCACATACAAAGAGCATAGCACGGACACGCACAGAGCAATTAATTAACTCAGTTGGGCAAAATAGAAGGTGATACCATGTTTCATCCTATAACCCACATTTACCAGTTTACTTACGCTGAAAAACTCTTAGACACATTAACTGACAAAGTATTTTTATAAACATTTAATTTTATCAAATAGATAGACACACTGTTCTTTTCCATTACGATGTTTGCATTTTCTACAAGCAGACACTGTCTTACTCCATCTCCAAAGAGGCTAGATTTCCCTTCTGACACGTTCTCACCCACTAGCCTGGCTAGACTGAAATGCCCTCAGCAGGTCCGAAGGCACTTACTGCCTCCAGCTACTACTTTAGTGTCTGATTCCGCTGGAAAATAGAGAACGAGAGCCCACAATGTGACGTTTTTTAACTAATCAGCTGCAGGATAGTTTCCTTTCCAGCCTGGTAACTGATCGATGGCCCTGCCCTGCATCCTGCATGTAGACTCTCTGGCTGGCTATAAGCTTGGAAATGAACATGTTATAAAAAAGGGAATACAGTAATTATTATCAAAACTAATTTGTACCTCAAACAGCCCAAATTAAATTCAATAAGCGCAGTAGAAATTACAGTGATTTAAAGTCTGCTGTTTCACCCTACTAAATTTTTAATTGTGGCAAATATGTTCGGCTTCTGGGATAAAGAATAAAAAGCAAGGCAAAGCCTCCCGACATTCCTCCATGTAAAAATGTTTTTGTAATCACTCTATTTAAATAGTAACATCTTATTTTTTTAAGCACTTAGTTTCTTGATCAGGATCCATATTCATGGGGTCTCGCTATAATCCACTTTACCACTTAATGTTGCAATTCAAATGTTCAGTCAGAAGCAAAGCCCTCCAGAATAAAGCATGAATATTACCGTGTGGGGCTGTAAAGAGAAGACTATTAGAATATATCACCAACACACTAGGGGACCATTTAGTCCACTGCTCTAAATACATCATTTAATTACAATGGAGACATTACTTCATGTTTCTACTGATGTAAGTATTATTAGAATTCATGATATTCGCAGGCTACTGTGGGCCATTACATTGGCCATAAGCTATTCCATAAGATTTACTACTAAGGGCCCGCAAGGGTATTTGAACATTCATGGATTCTGTGGCAGTAGGCTTTTATCTAAGACACATAAGTGAGAGACAACCGAGTTATTATCTCTAAGAAACATAGCTTAATATTTTGGATTCTAAAGGTTAAGGTACCATAAATCCTGAATTACTCTGAGATATCACATAAAAAGACATTTTTATTTTATTTTGCTCTATTCTGCCTCTTAAAATATTTTACGATGGCAGTTTCTAGAGTTGTACCATGTTGTTTACATTCAGCCCCTGGATGCATCAAAACACTGACATAGCATTTTGTGTAGACTGTAGTAGTGGAAGAAAAGAAATACAATTTTGGTGCATGCTGAATGTGTGTGTGTGTGTGTGTGTGTGTGTGTGTGTGTGTGATGTCTGTAATAAAAGAGGGGGAGGGAGAGGCAGGGGTTAACCACGTACCCAGTACTTTTTCTTTTTCTTTTTTTTAAAGCTTGCCACTTTCCAGTTTGGTGAGTCTTGCTCAGCGCTTTGATTGGCTCTTTTCATGATGAGTGTCGTTGTGTGGGCCTGAGTTGAACAGATCAGTTCCTGGATGCAGAGCGTTAGGTCTGAGAAAGACTACTCTAAGGGCTGCACAGGGAAGCATAGAGCTGCATGAAGCCACTCAAAAGGCTGCCTGCATCTAGACAATGAACACTGCAACCCAAACTAATAAAGGTCGCATGGAGTGGCTGAGCAAACTCACCGTGAAGGCAGGATGAACTTTATTATGAAGTGAAAACTTCAGGGTGCCTTCCCAACAAATGAAAGCCTGGAAATGCAAGAATGTGGAAAGGCAGGCAAAGCACCAAGTTCACCACACTCTACTGTGTTTTCCTGTGCCCAGGAGAAGGCAGCTTTCCTTTTCTCTCCCAGTGTCTTTCCTTGCCTTTGGAGGGCACGTAGATGTTCCTCTTTGCTGGTGTTTGTTGGTTCTTTGACTGAACAGGAAATATTAGATTTTTTTTTTTTTTTTGCTTTTTCCAGGAAAACGCTTAGGCAAATCCATCAGCACTGAGTTGTCTATTTTAAAATGGCCCAGGATGGCAGAGGGACACCAAGACCTCAGAAAGGTACTAGGCAGACACACAGGGGAATATCTTTGCCGAGAAACAGACAGAAGTATCAGTTGGCAGCAGAAAGCCTCCTGGAAAGTTTAGCAGATAGTTCAGATGTCAGGTACCCGAATCTGCATCAAGCCTCGCTGCTGTGGTAGATTTCCTATCACCTACCTTCCTTTTCCCCAATCCGAGTCACATTCTCCAAGCGTCTCTTCTGGCAGTAGGATTTCCACCACTGCCACCTATGCTGTCTGTCACCAACGGGCTAATCAGTATTCCAGGAAGTCGATTTCACAACACATTGCTCTCAGAGCCTTGTGAGCCACACAGAAGCTCTGAAAGGTTGTGCTTAAAGAAAGGAGAGTCAATATGATAAACAGAACTCCCTTGGCTAAAACTGGTGGCTCTTTATTAAATATGAAATACTTTGCTTTTCCAGAAAAAAAACAAAAAGTCACATATACACATTAATAATAATCATGAAGCTTCATTATTTTCTTTTCACTATCCAATCCCAATGCAGTACCATTTGGGGCCAAACATATTATGCCACTTCTTGTGCAATTCGAAGTATAATGTATACATTTTTATGCTCAAACATACTTACTCATTCTATCAAGTATTTGAAGTCCAAGAATTTTATAGCATGGTTAGAAATAAGAAAATTTTGGGGAAAAAGAGCACCTTTTAATAAAATAACCATGCTTCAAAGACTACCTAACTATTAAAAATAGTCTAAGCACTAACATGGAAGTTGATCTAGCCACTGATAATAATACAAGAGATGTATGATCAACTAAAAATAGTTAAGGAACAGATCATCGATAGAATAAACACCTTATGAGTATTACTTCACATGGTCTACAGAATAACCACGTTAAGCAGATAGTATGTATTTAAATGAAAATGACCCTCAAAAGCTCATAGGGAATGACACTATTAGGTGTGGATTTGTTGGAAGTAGGTATAGTCTTGTTTTAGAAAGTGTATTACAGGGGGTGGTGGAGAACAGGCTTTGACATTTCAGAAGCTCAAACCAGGTCCAGTGTCATCCTCTTTTCCTGCTGCTAGCTGATTCAGGTGTAGAATGCTCAGCTACTCCTCCAGCTTGCCTACAAGCTATCAGGCCTCCCACCATAATGGTAATGGACTAAACCTCTGAACTGTAAGCCAGCCCCAATTAAATGTTTTCCTTTATTAGAGTTGCCATGTTCATGGTGTCTCTTACCAGTACTAAAACCAAAACTAAGACACACTTTCATTATATTAATGAGAAAACTGAGCATCAAAAAATTCAAGCACCATGCTCAAGGTAATATCTTCAAGCAGGAGCAGAGACAGGAGAAAACAGTGGCCATCTGGCAGTTCAGCCACATTCATAACAAGCCAAATCACTTTACCTTTCCTTCCCTACAGATTCTCAATTCTCCACTGTAATATATTATATAGCAGTATAGAGTATATATACATAGACATTAAAATGTGAGGAGATACAATGTATTGGGGTGGTAAATCACAGAAACCTCTTTACTTTTCTATACATTCATAAGCAAAAATTATTTTGTTCCGACTTGCTCATGCTTTTTTAATTTTTTCTCCGAAATTATACTGTTACCCAATTATATAGATCTTTCCATTTTCTTGGATCTGTCATCTACACCCTATTGTTTCTTAACATCACAAACAAATCTGCTCAGTCTGCCCACTTTAAAAGAAGCCAAAATGAATGTCACCCTCTTCTCAAAATACTTTGCTTGACAAAAGTGAGGTCTAGGGAGGCATTGGTCTGATTTCAACACTCTAGAACAAAACAGGTATTGAGTGTGAGCTCAGGGGGTAGCAGGAATCCAGCAGGCAGAGCATCTCAGAGTGATGACTGTCTCTGAACTAGATACACTGTTATCCACATGCTCTAGATGAAGATCGGGATTCCCCAATACCTGAGGAGAGAAAAAATCCACTCATGGAGATGGTCTGATGTCAAACACAGTCTGCCAGAGATTTGTGGTTTGATCTGGTTTCCAAGATGAGGACTGAGGGGTTGCCTGATGGTCTGAAGGAATTAGTATTCTAATTTGTTTGCCATATGTGTAGAGTAGCTACTATGGACAAAGCCTACTGCAAATCCTGGGAATACAAGAATAAACAAGCAAAGTCAGGAAGAAATCTTGACCCTTTGGGTCTGTTATTGTGGTAAGAGTGCAAAGCCCAATGCTGACAACGCATGCTCAGAAAACATGCTCAAAGTCCATGGGAGCAAAATTTCACTGACTCAGGCATCTTGCTTGGCTCAACTGCCCCACAGAGCAGCTCCTGAGGGAGCCTCCACTTTCAAACACTGCCCCCAAGAGATTCAGACATTAGATGTGGAATCCAGGAAGAAACTCTCTTTGAAGACATTCTTTCAGTGCTTCGAATGTAGAGAAAGTAATCTATTGTCCATCCTTAGGGCAAGAGTGGAAACTCAGATACAGACAATCATCCTTAAGGGAACTTGCCAGTCTGGGCTGAGGTAGAATTTGGTCCCAAACACTGGGAGCAATGCTCTCAAAATCTCTCAGTTTTTTTAAATGTAAAAGTATGATTTCAAGTTGGGAATACTCCTGTATAATTTTGCATTGATAGTTAAACTTTTTAAGCTTACACTTAAAATCAGTAGATGCCAAGTAAAGTGTGAACACAAATGACTATTTTTAACCAATATGTATGCTCCTATATCATGCTGATAGCTGCCCACCATTGTACTTTACAATCTTATTTAACAGAAAGAAAGTTTGCACTTTCTTTTTTCTTATTTTGTTTTCAGGATGGTTGCACTTTCTTTTTTCAATTTTTGATTTGAACAGCCCATTCCATCCCCTCAAGAGAATTTTTGTCAAATGAATCATAACATTTTGCTTAAAATAATTTTTCTGTTCACTCTGACATACTTGTCTTGACCAAATTAAATTATGATTTAGAAATGGTTGGATCCACATTTATTTATTTATTTATTTATTTATTTATTTATTTATTCATTTGAACCTATTTTAACATATTACCAAGGCTGTCCTGAACTTGCGGGCATGCTTCTGCCTCCTGCATGAGTATGATACTGATTCAAGATGAATCACAAATCTCTCTCTATAAAGAGGTTTTCTGGGAGCTGCCTACATGGCTCTGGTTGTGCAAACACCCTTGCTACCAAGCCTAATGACATGGCTTTGATCCCCAGAAAACCACATGGTGGCAGAAGAAAACCACCTCCAGCGACCTATCCTCTTTGCTAGGCCCCATGCTGCGGCACGTGTGTCATACCACACGCACATCAATTTATGAAATAAAAGTTTTAAAAATATCCTGGATGTAGGCCTTAGTAGAGTTATGTTATTAATCAAACCATATTGGATATACTACAAATGGTTTTGCCAGCTGCTTTTATGTCAATTCAACGCAAGCTATAGGCTTTGGGAAGAGGAAACCTCAATCAAGAAAATGTTTCCACTGTTTTGTCCTGTGTTTGTGCCACCCTGTGGTGCGTTTTCCTCATTGATGATTGATGTGGGAGGGCCCAGCTCACCATGGACAGTGCCACCCCTAAGCAGGTGGTCCTGGATGCTGTAAGAAAGCAGGCAGGGAGAGCCATGAAGAGCAAATCAGTAAACTGTACTCCTCCACGGCCTCCAGGTTCTGGCCTTGAACTCCTGCCTTGACTTCCCGGGATGATGAAGTAGAAACTGTAAGATGAAATAAGTCCTTTCCTCCTCAGTATTTTTTTTTTTTTTGGTCATAGTTTTTTAATCACAACAATGGAAATCTGAAGAAAACGATAAACACATTTTCCAGAGTAAAAACTAAAAATTCTTTAGAAAAATATTGCCTTAATGGAGATGAATGATTATTTTAGTCTTCAATGTTTTATATATTCTGGGAGAAATATTGCCTATTTCTGAAATAACAGAATTTACTTATTCCTATTTTTATACAAATCATCTTAAGACATTGAGTTCATACAAATGAGAGTAATTTATAGGAGAGTAGCTCATATAAATGATAATACAAGGTGCTTTGCCATAGCATTGCATTTTCAGTTCTTAAATCTCAAATTGCAAAATTTACAGGGTGATTTATTATTAAAAAGTTATCTTTAGTCGAAGCTTGATTTTCTTGCTTTTCATCTATTTATTTACTCTTTAAGAAATTAGGCCAGTCAGTTTTTGCTTATCAACGACGTACCTAGATGAACTATTAAAAGGGAGAAACATTTACTACTGAGAATTTGGAGGTCACGGTCCAATGGTCACTTGGTTCTTCCATTTGATACTGATGTGAGGTACTTTATCAATTAGAAGTGCATGCCAGAGAAAAGAAGCTTTCCTCATGGTGACCAGAGAGCAAACAAGAGACAGAGACAGTGTCCAATGAGCTACTGCCTCTCTATATTGGTTTCTGCTCCTAATGTTTCCACAATCTCTAAGGCCCCATCAGATAGAGACTACATCTTTACCATATGACCTTCTGGATACACTTTAAAATTTAGGCCAAAATAACAACCACTTATTTAAAAAGGAAAACCAATTAGTTATTCAATCCTTGAATAATCCATCCCTTGATTTCCGGCAAATAAATGGCAATTTATCAAATGGCATTTGTCACATTATCCCTTCATTAAGGTGCACCTGGCTTAACTTTATATACTCTGAAACCATTAGAAACATAAAAAATAGTATTAGTTCTAACACACCTACTGAAAATAATTGTTTGGGAAAGAAAATGACATTGTGTATTTTCAGAAGTTTTAAAGCAAACCTTAGACCCATTGATCCGGCTTACTCTACGTAGACAAAGCCTTTCTTAGAAAACTTAATTGCAAAGCTAGCCTTTATTTTCAAAGCAATCATCCTGGATTCTCATTATAGAAATTCACTTTACTAATTATTATTATTATTATTATTAAATGTATTCACTTACTTTGCATCACAACTGCAATTTCCCCTCCCGCCTCTCCTCCTATCCCCCCCCACATCACCTCTGCCAGCCTTTCTCTTTCTGTTCAGAAAGGGGAGGGCCTCTCATGCGTGTCAACAAAGCATGACATATCAAGTGGTTCTAGGACTAAGCTCCTTCCCTTGTATTAATGCTGGACAAGGCAATTCAGTGTGAGGAATAGTTCCTGGAGCCCAGCCAAAGCACTAGGGGCAGGCCCTGCACCAAACACTAAAAGTCCCACAAGTAGACCAAGCTGCACAACTGTCACACAGATGTAGAGGACTTAGGTTAGTCCCATGCAGACTCCCATGCTATTGGTCCAGAGTCTGTGAATTCCTATTAGCCAGGTTAGTTGTTTCTCTGGGTTCCTTTGCGATGGCCTTGACCCACTTGACTTGTACAATCCTTCACCCTTGCTTTAACAGGATTCCCCAAGCTCGATCCAGTGCTTGGTCATGGATCTCTGCATCTGTTTCTACCAAACACTGGATGAAGGCTCTCTGGTGAATGACAACTGGGGGAGTTACCAATCTTTTCACAGGCAATGGGCAGTTCAGGTTACCTATCCTCTATTGCTAGGAGTCTTAGTTGGGGTCATTGTTGTAGATTTGTGGGAGCTTCCCTTGCACTAGTTTTCTACCTGACCCTAAATGACCCCCATGAAGACATTTCTTTCATTACTCTCCCCCTCTACACAATCCCTCAATTCAATCCTCATGTTCCCAACTCTGCTGGGCCCCAGTCCACCCAAAAGATTTTTTTTTTCTATTTCCCCTTTCCAGGGAAATCCATGGATCCCTGTCCCCACTTTGGCCCCCATGTTAAGAAGCCACCTTGGGGCTGTGGATTGCAGTATGATGATCCCTTACTTTACAGCTAATATCTACTTAGGAGTGAGTATATATCATGCAAGTCTTTTGGGTTCTGAGTTACTTCACTCGGAATGATTTTGTGACCATGAAAGCCAACTCTTTTTGGACTTTTAATTCAATCAGCCAAGTAGCTCTGAATTTGGCTCACTGAAGGGTGATTTAGAGTTCTCCTTCTGCTTTATTTTGTCTTGACTGAAACAGAATCTTACTAATGTTCTTTAGTAACTAATACATGGCAAAAAACTGAATTGAAAATAACTATTTTAGTTTAGTGTTTTCCAATATGGCAAAAAAAATCCACTTTCCATATTATGGATCATCTTTAAATTCTAAGCTAGGCAAGAGTTTCAGAGTTTGTATTATGGGGGTCTTCTTCAAATCTAACGTTTTATGAAGTTTTTGCTTGAAACTTGTATGACTTTACTTTCAAGAGAAAAACTATGTTTAATATACAGAAGAAGCAAAAATACACGAGCTACTTGTCATGAAGTAGTTGAATAAGAACTGCACAGCAAAAGATAAAAACACTGTGGATCACACATATATTCTTTGGTAAACCAACTCAGTTTGTGTGTGTGTGCGTGTGTGTGTGTGTGTGTGTGTGTGTGTGTGTGTGTGTACTATCAACATACCACTAAAATTTCTTGAAGTAGAAAAAAGCATTTGATATTTTCATGTATTTCTAACCAAGTCTGGGACCTATTTATCTGGGCTATTCTACATATGTGATATATTTGTTATATATCTCACGAGCAAAGCAAGCCTTTATTTTACTGTCATTGCAATTGAGGTTTTCAGATGCTGTTGTTAGATTAGGTGTTCTTGATGCCATTTTTAGTTCTTTAAAGTGGATCTGCTCCATGAGAAGTTAATTTTCAAGGATCCTGATATACTCCAGTCTATGTGTCTAGGGAGCTATTCATTGGATCTACCTCTTTCATTAATGTGCACCATAAAACACATGGTTATATTCCAGGAAGGCATTGTCCCCTTCACATTTTATCTTCTATTTGCCCTTTCCCATGTATATTTATGTTCAGATTGTCTCCTTTTTTTTTTCAGCCTCCTTAAGGGCATAAATTGTGTCAGGGAATCTCTCTATACAACTGATGTTTGGAAAATTGCAAAGCCCCAGAAGCCCAGTTGACTAAACGACAGAGCTAAGCCCCAAGTGAATATAAATGACTACTTCATTATATGTTTACAAGTATCTGTTTCTGTATAGGACACTATAGCTACCAAAAAATTGTGAATAGTCCAAGATCCTGAAGCCATTCCCTTTCTCCCATCTATGGCAAATCCCTTTCCATGTTCGCTAACATAAACATTTGCACACAGTGAGTTGCCTCATCACTGAAGCTGTTATGAGTTATGTGTTTTTCTAATAAGCATAGAATTAACAGGCATCCTCACTCCATCATTTTGGTAGCCCCCAAAAGAATTACTGCATCTTTCACCTTGTAGTTCAAGTGAGTTCAGAAGAGGAAGACAGAGCTACATGATGGAAAGGCTCTTGTGATCTCAATTAGATTAATAGACCCTCACCTTAATCTGGTCCAAGTGTCAGGCAAGGACTAAGCCTGTTGTATAAATAATAAAATAATAAAAATAGACCATGCAGTAATAGTTGGAACACATTTAGGTCTGACATGTAAATTACATGTAAATTCATAAAGTCCTAGCCAAATCTAGGGAATGAAAATGAGCTGATATTTATGGGATACTTCATGCACATTTCTATCTAGCATTAATTCTAGGAACTAATTACTGTGGTTAACTTCATTTTACAAAATAGGAAATTGACATTTAGAAGAAAATGAATCAGTCATATTTAGTAAAATTAGTTTGGAAAGGAAGACACGATTTTGACTCTAATATGTCTCATTCTTCTAACTTCTGCCATTTCAACGATAAGTGTGGGCAAGATCTCCAATACTATTTATGAGGACTTCTAGGGTGGATTAAAGTGCTGATGGAAGGCGAAATAATCTTATGCTTCTTATTGGCCATTATCTTCCTGTCATAAACCAAAACCAAAAACTTCTACAAAATAATTAATAACCTCCACAAGGTCAGCTAAGGGTTTATGGTGACCACTGCCTCAGAAGTGATACTCCAGTGATTCCCGAGTTGAAATTAAATATAAATCTGGGTTGTGCTAATAGAGCATAAAGTTTTGAGAAAAGAACTCACAGAATTAAAATATTTCATATCAATATTTACAAAAATGCTTTAGATTATTCATTTTCATGGAAAACTGGTAGCTATTGGAGTATCATACACAGAATAATAGATTTATGCTTTTTTCAACATCCAACTCAACATCACTAGATACCATTCTTAGTAACCATCCCTCCCCCTAACAATGACGTCAAAACACAATCTACATAGCACAGCTAATACAACATGAAGGCTGTTACTTTTTCTTTTGAAATAGCAGTATAATTCTGTACAGAAAATCTTATAATTTTCAGTAAATAATTTTGCTTTATTTTTATGTACAAATGCACTAAAAACTTATCTTTGTTTTAGTCAGGAAGACTCATGTAGCCTAGGAAGTAAACCAGAGTGGTTTTCAGATTGAACACCAGTGGTGGTGGTGGTGGTTGGGGTGGGGGTGATGGTGATGGTGGTGGGGGTGGGGGTGATGGTGATGGTGGTGGTGGGGGTTTTGGTGGCGGTGGTGGTGATGATGATGATGGTCATGATGGTAGGGGGGTAGGGGTGGTAGAGGTGGCGGCAGGTGTGGTGGAGATTGGTGGTGATGTCGTGGAGGGGTGATGGAGGGTTGGTGTTGGTGGTGGCGGCGGCAGCAGTTTCTTTTGAGATCTACAAGGCAGGTTACCGCTCAAGATATCATACAAAGGTTTCAAACTAGGGCAAGTGAGCAGTAACAAACCCTTTACAGAAACACAGAGACAGCACATTGTGTGAACTGCTCCAGAGGACGGCGAAGGAAAGCTACTTGAATGGAAGTGGGTTTGTATTGTCTGGGAGGGCAAGATCTGAAACCCTTTCAAGCAGAGTTATAAATTAGCTGAAATCTAAAATTGGCAGTTACTTCATGATTCTTTCTAGCTGACCATTCCACTGTAAGTTTAGTAGAAGTTTTTTTTTTTTTTCTTTAAATTTAGGGCTTTAAAACACATATGCCTGTTTCTTTGCCGCTCCGGCAATCAGCAGTCTGAGACTAGGTAATAGGTTGGAATGAAGGAGGGAAGGAGCCATATTCTTTCCCGAGGCAGGTGAGGAAGAGTTGCTGCTGGACTTTGGCTGCTAGTAGAGGCTTGCTGCTTTCCTGCTTGTGGCTGCATCGCTGTGAATCTGCTTTCATGGTTTCTCCTGGCTAGGCCTCTCCTGCTTTTCTTCTAAGGCACTGAGAATTCCTCTGTGCCTACATGAGCAATAGAGAATAATTCTCTCCTCTCAAAATTGTTTATTCAACAACACATGTGAGAAATCAAAATAGTTACGTGTTCTAAGGCGAAAGACAATTAATATTAGAAGGACAAGCGCTAAGTTGTCTGTCACCTGTAGACCATTTGCAAGGGCAGGCAGAGGATCCCGGGGCAGAGTCTGGCCTTTGTAACTGGCAATTGTTCTAAAGTTTCATGCTAGCTCCTCACCTAAGCCAGCAGCATCTATAATGACTGTTATTCCCACAAGCCCTCATGGACAAGTTAGGCAGAAGTTTGAACGGAGGCCCCAGAAAAACACTTTGTTTTTATTGGTTAAAATTGTATCCCACATCAAATTTCAAACAGACAAAGGAGTAGAGGATACCATGGAAAAGCCACATATATTTTGTGCTTCTTACTGTACTAACGTCTTCGCTGTTCATTCTAAATATTACTCAAGTATTTTATTTTGTCCTTTTATTAACCAAAAGCTCAGCTCCTATGATTAATGGCAAAATCGTTTTCCCAAAAGTATGCAAATTATTTTGCTTATATGGGTTTGTACAACCATTAGCCTTTTCATTGACTGATGAAAAACTCCCGGGAAACTCGAGGGAAAAAAAAATCCAGTGTACGCTTTCAACACACAGGCTAAAATTTGAGGTGTGGTGATTTTTGGAAATCTCCTTTCAAGTCTAAAGGGTCTCGGAGAACTGATAGCATTTGGTGACCCTCCGAGGCAGTATATCATCCTTGGAGGATTGAAATTGATTTTTCTCCATGTTGCGGTGTGAGAATTCAGAGCCTTTCCTCCCTGACCCTCGTGCTGCCTAGGAGTGTGTCATGGTGCTAACAGTGAAGGATGGGAGCAGGAGGCTTTGGGGGAATCATAAAGGGTCAGCAGCGGGGCTCTTGTCCCGCCTGCACTGTTTGGAAGTTATTCTTCCAGATTGTATTTTCATTTCAGTTCATTCTTCTCCACATGCTGCCTCACATGTCAGATCAATCTAGACTTGAGATTATATATATCCCGAGAAACACTGGTTGTTTGCCTACTAACTGATTGTATTCTTATAAAAGATTTGTAAGTGAAAATTGCTAACTAATTTGAAAACTTTAGGGTCTGTACTAGTCATCAAATAAAATGATAAAGACTGATAGTTGAAGGCTTTCCGGGTTGCTGGTTAACCCAGCTTTTGGAGTGGCCAGTGGTGTAAATGCAAAACCACGTTACCCAGGAATCAGAGTGGGCCCTAGGCATGCTGATCACCCTGAAGATGCAGAGATATATCTTTGTACAGTCCTCTTCCAAGACCCAGGGACAGGGTTGAGTAGCAGTGTGCTTAGATGCTATGTCTTTGTGTAACACGTCCCAACTAAGGCATTTTAGCACAAAGGTTTAGTGAATGCTGACTCTACCCTGTTCACTTCTGTGTCAAGTGGCATCTGGAGACCAGGGGTTTTGAGGAGCATTGTTTCAAGGAGGCTATAGTGGAGATACACTTAGCTTGGGGCATACTGGAAAACATTGGTGTAACTTTTAGACACAGCTGCATGGCGTTAAGTCTGTGCAAGACCTTTTACTGAAGGAAAAGCAACCAGGCACTTTGCTGTCTTACACACACAAGCCAGCAGACCTTACTGTGTCAGGGAATAGCAGCAGAGGGAGCAGCATGGGAGAATAATGTTGTATGAGAAAAAACAAAACCAAAACGAAACACTTGCACAGTTTTCTGCAACAGGTCACACCAACTTTTGGTAAAAATAAAATTATTTTTTTCTATTTAGGAATATATTCACTGTAGATGAATATATAAATTTAGAACCATCTGTGCCCTTCATGAACCGTAGCACTAGAACTCCAGATCTCCTAGGGTATTAGCTATTATAGTGACATCAGAAAGTATACGTCACACAGTTCACCTAGGAAGGAAACTTGATGGAAGTTTTCCAAACCTGGTCACAAGTTTAATATAGATGGGATGGTGCTGAAAATGATTTTTGAACAAAATCAACTTTCTGAAGCTATTAATAATGTAAAAAAAATGTTCAAATTCTCTTGAAGCTCAACATGGAATTCAGTTAATAATCTTTCTGTTGAAACATAAGACTTTTTGGTTATGAAGAGTTCACCAAGAGAAAAAAATGGATGAAAAATATAGGTGTGTTAGGCAATCAATGAGCTCAGTATTTGAGTATTTGAGGTCCTAATATCAAGCTAAACACCCATTTCCATGTAAGTGTAGCAATTAATTTCTTGATTTTGTTAAGACTTCAAATTTAAACAACATTGTGTAATACTGAGTAGCAGGCAGTATGTAAAGCTTGCCATTATCATCACTCCCCCGTGATGGGAGATGCAAAGAGAGGAATGAACATTTTTGTTTGATGATGAGAAAAAGTAAAAAAAAAAAAGAAAAAATTTTTTAATATGTTATCTAAAACAGAACCATTATATAGAAAAAAACTAGACTATGTTAAACTCTTCCCAATTGACGGGACCCAGGTCTTTTGGGAAATTGAGTGAAGTTTCTGATCTAATTGTTTATTTGCAAGAATATACTTGAGGGTTCCTCCTCTTTATTATCTCAATGGTGGAAGGTTATCATTGAGATTTGTTAAATAGTATTCTTCAGTACTCCTTCCTGCCTCCATTTGCCCAGCTTATTTTCAGCTCTTGAATGGGGGCTATCGGTTTAAGATGACCCCCAAGCCCATTGGCTTAAGCAGTGGCTTGATTTCCTCTCCTTGAAAATGTCATGCCCATTTTAAACACATTGACTGGAAGCTTTGAAATGCTTGTCACATTCTGAGATGCTACAAAATGCAGTCTACAAGGATAAATGGATCTTTGGGTTCAAAGCTGTTATTAGGTCCAATCTTTATATTAGTTTGTTGACTATTCTACCAAAAAAACTGCATTCTTGTCTCCTATTCCCATCTCCCAATATTTTCTGAGTCTCATTGTAATAGTTACCATTCTTTTGGCTGCAGCCCTCCAAAAAATTTAATCCCCATTAAAGTTTGACTTAATGTGAAAATATTTTCATATTATTGGAAATCTAAAACAATTAAATCACATGTGCAAAGACATAATCAACAACCTGAGTGATCTCCATATCATTCTTTGGTATTTCTGAAAGTAGCCCAACTTTTTTATTAGTGGAGACAGGATGCCATCTATCCCGAGAGTTACATCTAGACATAGCAGCTAGGAGAAGACAGACATTTTTGAAGCAGGGTCACATTATGAAACCCAGGAACTTGCAACCTGCATCAGCCTCCAAATACTGAGATTAAAGGTGTGAACTACACAACTACCTTTTTTATTTTAATTTTAAAAACAATCTTTTTTAAATTTATATACCAATTTGATGGAGGAAGGTCATTGATTAATTAAATAAAGAAACTGCTTGCCCTGATAGGTTAAAACATAGGTGGGAGGAGTAAACAGAACAGAATGCTGGGAGGAAGAGGAAGTGAGGTAAGACTCCTCAGACAGACTCCATAGCTCCTCTCAGAGACACACGCGATGAAGCTCCGACCCAGGATGGACGTAGGCTAGAATCTTCCCGGTAAGCGCACATTGGGGTGCTTACACACATTATTAGAAATGGGCTAGTCCAGGTGAGAGAGTTAGCAGAGAAGAGGCAAAATATAATGGGCAAGCAGTGTTTAAAAGAATACAATTTGTGTGTTGTTATTTCGGGCATGAGCTAGCAGGCGGCCGGGGTGCTGGGGACGAAGCCCCGCCACTCCTATTGCAACACCAATTTATATAAATTTTAAATTTATATACCAAACCCAGTTCCCTCTCCCTCCCCTCCTCTTGCTTACCCTACTTGCTTGGGTCAGCTGCTTTTATGGGTTTCCCCATAAGAATGTTGACCCTTTGGCTCATATTATCACTCCTCCCTCTCTTTGACTGGACACTCTGGGAGTTCAGCCCAGTGCTTAGCTGTGGATCTCTGCATCTGCTTCCATCAGATACTCAATGAAAGTTCTATGATGACAATTAAGGTAGTGATCAATCTGATTGCAGGGGAAGGCCAGTTAGGACACCCTTACTCTTGCTTAGATTCTCAGCTGGGACATCCTGTGGATCCCTGGAAATTTACCTAGTGCCAAGATATCTCTTCTTATAGGTCCTAGAAGTAAAAAGAGACCTCCTCAGAAGTCCCATAGTCACCTTCTCTTACCCTAGTCTAAATTTAAAATAATAATAATAATAATAATAATAATAATAATAATAATAAATAATATACTCCCTGCCCATTCTAGAACCAGTTACAGACAAATATCTGCATCAAATCCAGGGGGAAAAACAGCAAAAACAGAGGATATAGAGTAAACAACATCATTCTCCTTTTTCTATGCCACTTTTAATACCAATCCCAAGGACATCATAGTAGGAGGGGTATATTAAGTTGGAACCTTATGAACCTAAGTACAATTATAATCACATATTTGAAATTACATCTTAGGTTTTTTTTTTTTTTTTTTGTAATCACCAAGTCCCTTTATTACCAGGTAATTCAGAAGTAAAATAAGAAAATTGTATTTTAAGTATTAACTCCTGTACTTAGAAACGACGTGGCCTTAGACAGGTGACTGATTACCACTCTCAATTTCTATAATAAATTAGGGATCACTGAGTGTCTGTATATTATTGAGACCTATTACGAATTAAAATTATCTAAAAACCCGATGAAAATGGTTATGAAGAGCTACAATTATTGAGTCTTTCACCATGTATGATGCAACCAGCCTTAGCAAACTTTACACTTGATCATGACAAGAATAAAGTATTACTTCTGTTTTACAGGTGAGAAACCTAGGACCCAGAGTGTAAGTGGTTAGTTACAATACCTGGTGGGCTGAAATCTGATTTATACCCATGCGGAAGTTCATATCAACTACCAAGCTGTGGAGGTACACAGAATTATTACTGTGTGTGAAGTTTTGCTCAGCTTAAAGCATCCTTATTATGCCTCTGTCACAACCTATTGATCCCTGGATATTTCCTGAATACTTTTGCTATGTTTTAGGGTCACACTGAGAAAGCCTGGATGGTTACATAACAGGCTTGAATTCCAAGGACATTACGATCTAGTCAGGGAAACTAAGAGAGTTCATCATTTAAAACAGTATACAAAAAATGCCAGTGGGCCAGAAAGTTAAGAGTTGCTGCTATTGAACGTTATGTGTTGCAGGAAAATGGGCTTGGGTGAGGACAGCCAAGAGGATATAAATCGAAGGCAGAGTTAATACAGAAAACGAGAATGAGAAAAGCTTCTAAGCCAAACAGAATAATTTATGTTAGGGCATTGACTGGAGAGTTAAGAATCTTTGGGGAGAATTAAAGCAAATGATGTGCCCAGGACTAGAAGGTATTCAAGAGAAGCCTGATAGCTAGTGTTGGTGAGAAACTATTATAGTTACTTTGCACTAGTAAGAAACTCTCTTTTTTTTTTTTTTTTAAGAGTTTAACTAGTGGAACTGGGCCTAGTAATGAGCAAAACCTCTCTTGATGACAAGATGATAGGGCCAAATTTGGGGCATTTGACTTTTGATGAGAATATTTCTAAACCTTTTTCATGTCTATAAGCGTCGTTTTCCCCCATGATTTTAGCATTTGCTAAAGGAATATTCCCGACATTTGAACCACCTTAACAAGCTAATATTAATATTAGCAAACAAAAGGATGCTAAAGATCTTAGAAGATATCAAAGAAGATATCAAGATATCAAGAAGATATAAAGATATCAAGAAGAAGCTTTTGATATCTATTGAAGTGTGTTGTGATGATACTTAGTAATCTCATATGATTAATACTTGCAAAAAAGTACATTTGAAATATTCTAGCAACTAAAAGTGTTTGAAGTGATGGATAATCATCCAACATTATATATAGATGGAACTTTGCATATCATAAACATACACAGTTATACTTTGTCAAATATTTCTTTTTTGCATTGAAAAATAAAACTAAAAGCATCTTTCAAAGTTGAAATTAATAATAATACAAAAACTAACATTGTTCTTGCCAGATCTTTCTTTTCCTCAATACATTCTCAGTTGTTTATAGGAATTTATCTCCATTCATATAGTAAATGAGAATCTTTTCATCTTGAGCCTCAGTTTGTACTCTTCATGGTGTTTAAAATACCCACACAAACAAACTCAGAGAGTCTCCAATGATCTCATACAGAAAACATTAACTCTCTTCTCACATTTTGCAGAGATCCTGTGCCCAGCCCCCCATGGCAGCTCTCACCTGCAATTCTAGTACCTAGGAGCCTAAAAGAAGAGGATTGTTTCTTCAAAGCTTATGTCACATGGTGTGACTATGGTTCAAAGCAAGGAAAAAATAACTCTACTTTTAAAGAAATCTATTTTAATACTCCTTCCAAGTAAGTTGCTGAAAGAACTTACTAGGACTTTGGGGTAAGATGGCTGGGAGAGGCTGCCTCACTGTAACCCAATTAAGGCACAGTTGGTATAAGAAAGGAAAAACTATTATAAAGGAAAAGGAGGTGCTTTAGCAAGCCACAGACAGAGTGGCAGAACAACTGAGAAGTGCCTGGATAAAGGTAGCTGACTCACAGAAAGAAGGCAAGAGAGCCCAGGCATGGGAAGAAAAAGCAGACGCCTTGCCAAGAAGATAAGCAGGTGCCCTGTTAAAAAATCAAGCAGAGCTATCCTCAGGAAAACACCAAACCCTCAGATATTTCCATCCCAGGACTGCCAGTTTAGCTATGGCACAGTGGCATATGGGTTCTGTTTTTTCAAATGTCAGTATTGAGGTTTTTGCAACATTTTATTCAGTGGAACTTGGAGTCAATATTAGAACACCCGAAAAGATATTTTTCCCTGAGGCCAAGACTCCAAGAAATTTACTCCAGGCATTTTATACTTTGCTCTATTTCCTTTGTCCTGTGAAGGACTAAAAGTAGCCTAATAATACTAGCGAACATTCATGCATTGTTGCTGCATGCGCAAATCCCTCTTCTAAGGATAGTGGCTCATTTAAGAACCCCATTAATAAATGAGACTTTAGCTTGCTTTCTTTGGAGCCTCATTATCTATTACTTCCAAAGAAAATGTCTTAGACAAAGCTGATTATATCCAATCGGTTTCCAGGAAATGTATACTTTTTTTAAAAAAATCACTAATTGCATTTTAAATATTCAGAAGTGGTTTGCTGAACAAAAGTCATGCCAACGATGTTATTTATAATGACGCTAAATGTTCTGATAAATTCAAGAACGACTCTGCATCCTAATCTTTGATCTTTCACTTTTTCTATTTATCCTTATTTTCATTTTCTTTCTTTTTTATCATTTTTACTTTTACCAGATTTTATGATAAATAATCCAGTAATAAGGCCAAAGTTGAATCTCTGTTCTGGTACATTAGTCATACCATCCACATTTTAAAATCTCAGTGGCGTCTTGGATCAGAACCAACTACCAACCAGTATTTCACAGCCTTTCTGCTGGCCATTCCAGTAGATTTTTTTTAGACTAGCTATTTCAGTATTTTATTTGTTGTTGTCTTCTATCCATCTACACAATCTGATACTATGAAACTCACCTATTGACTACTCTTTACTCCAGAGGCTGCCTGAATTTTATGCTGCTTTGTTAAGCTTTGCTGTGTTGGGGGTTGAAGGATCCCTATCACTCTGCCACTCCCAAACAACCCTCTTTCTTACCACTCTACCTTCCACAGTTTCTTCTGACTTATCATTCTGGTTAGTTCTCTACCTCCCTTTTACTTTAATAAAGAGCTGTGAAAGTCAACCTGCCTGTGCCTTAAAAATAGCCTTTCATCACTCTCTTGTTAGAGGTACTATTCTGGATTGAATTAGATCCCTCAAAAATTAATATTTTGAAAGCCTAGCTTGGTTGCTTTACAATATGATCTTTTAGAAGGTAAAATCTTTACATTTGCAAAGAGTTAACTTGAGCTCTTACTGGAGTAGGATGAACCCCTGATTCCATACAGTTGATATTCTTACAAAAAGGACATCTGAGTAGAGGTTCAATACAAGGAGACTTTGGCAATAAAGAAAGGCATCTGCCAGCACTCAGGAGGCAGAGGCAGGCAGATCTCTGGGAGTTCGAGGCCAGCCTGGTGTACAAGAGCTATTTCCGGGACAGGCACCAAAGCTACAGAGAAACCCTGTCTTGAAAAACCAAAANAAAAAAAAAAAAAAAAAAAAGACATCTAAGTGATGCATTTTGTGAGTTAATTTTCTTGGTGCTGAGACCTAAACCTGACCAAAGCACTGCAAAAAAGGAATGGTACAGCTCGGATCACAGTTTTAGGGTGCAGTTCTAGACTTTTAGAACAGGAAGCTGAGGCAGCTGAGTTCCTTGTTTACAGTCAGGAAGTAGAGAGTGACGAGCTCTCTTGATTAAAATTATTTCTCTTTTTTATGTAGTTGAGAAACCCAGCTAGTAAAATAATGCCATCCATACTCAGGTGGATCTTTCCATCTCATTTAACGTAATCTAGAAATCTCTCACAGATACGCCTACAGGTTCATTTCTATGACTACCTCCAGATCTTTTTATGTTGATAATATTAATCAACACCAGTGTATTCATTTGCAACTTGACAGCCCAACACACCACTTAAGATATACTTAAGATATACCTTACACCGTCTGTTCCCATAACCTCATGTTATGGTCATCTAGTAATGACAAATGCATTCAGTCTTACTTCAAAAGTCCCTTTAGTCTTTAAGAGTTCACTCACTGTTCAAAAGTGTAAGACCAGAGCTTCCACTGAGATTCAGATGATTTTTTAAACTATGAGCTCCTCTACAATCAGAAAATAAGTCACGGGCTTCCTGACCACAGTGACACAGAGTAAATATTCCCATTCTGAAAGGGGTAACAGGAACATGACAAGATTCAACCAAAGACCAAAACATAGTAGGAAAAACACTAAATTCTACAGCTTTATGTATAGCTTGTGGAACTTGTGGGACTATCAAGGCTCCCAAGGCTCTGAGTAATTCTTCTCATGATCTGCTACCTTTAACACATACAGCCTCTTTTCTTGGGCCTATTCAAGTTTATGCAAGAAAATTTCCACATTTCCAACATCCTGAAGGCTCAACTACAGCTTATCCTTCACTTTCACATCTTTACTCACGGGTCTTTTATCATCTTCTTAGCAGGCACTCTGCTCTGGGGTAATGTTCTTGTGGCCAGGCAGGAAGTATAAGCAGGGTGACTAGACTAGGAAAATTCTGGGAAGAGGAAAGGCAGAGACACAGTCATCATCCAGAAGCAGAGGAAGCAAGATGAGAATGCCTTACGGAGTAAAGGTACCAAGCTACACGGCTAAACATAGAAAAGAATTATGGGTGAATTTAAGTCTTAAGAGCTAGTTAGTAAAAAGCCTGAGCAATAGGCCAAACAGTTTATGATTAATATAAGCCTCTGTGTGTTTATTTGGGTCTGAATGACTATGGGACTGTGCAGGACTGAAACATCTGTCTACAGGATGTATGTCACATATTTCCTGGTCTTAACAAGTCGTAAGAAAAAAAAATGGAACAAGTTTCCCTAAACCCCTTTTTATTGAAATTTTCCTGCTCATATAATCATTACCTAGTGGATAATGCTTCAAGGTTTCTGACACCTGCCTGGGGATAATGCCTGGTAGTTTCCAGAAAGGTTTTTGTTGTTGTTGTTGTTGTTGTTGAGCAGGGAACTCATTCTGTGATATTTCAAACAAATTTGCATTTTACAAGCTGCAAACATTTATGGGTTTGGTCTTTCTATTGTTCTAGTGAAAATTAGCAGTTTTTTTTTTTTTTTTTTTTTTTTTACTAATTCAGTTAGTCTCTTTAACAATTACAACTGAAGGAACTTTAGTCAACTCAATCTTTGCAAGCTTGGCTCTGGTAGGCCTTGCCCTTTTCTCTCTTTCCTTCTATTTTGCTAAAACCCAGTAGATTTTGTCCCTAAAAGGAGCCACCAAAGTCTATTTCCTTATTTGGTCACTTCCTCCTCCCAAGGCTCCAGCTGGACTTACTCTTCAAGGTTAAGCTATCAAAATATTGAAGTCCAGAAACCCTAATCCCCTTTGGCTCACCTAATTAACATTCTCAATTAAAATGAAACACCTCTTCCTAAATTTCCTCTTGTATAATCAAAATCTACCACTTTTCACATGGGCCATATCTATCTCCTTTCTATTCCAAGGTTGTCATTTGTCCCTAAGGGACAAATATCCCTGCCTCCTTTCTCTTGTTCCCTTCCCCTTCTTTCCCATCTTCTATCTCCTGTTTTTATCTCTTATTCCCTGAATTCTGTCCCTCTAAGGCAAATAAATCTCATTTGTGCTGAGAACTTGGTTGAGAACTTGTCCTTGGGTGTCCTGAGTCAATTCTTTTCCTTTCAACAACCTTCTTTTTTTTCTGGTTTTATACTTCTTTGTGTTCTTTTCTATACAAAACTGCACATTTTAATATGTTTCTACTATACGTTTTGTTTTACTCCTTTTCACTGTAGACCTAGATATAAGAAAAAAGCAGTTAACCATGACACAGCCTGAATTCTAACATGGCTTGAAATTTCCTTCACTAAACATATGAGCCTACTACTTTTAAATTCAGCCTCATTCAGTGGATAGAATGAGGACAAGATATCTAGATTTTTGTCACAATATAAACATAACAATAGGTAGCTATTCCCAATAAACTCCTTGTTTTATTCTTAAACCTCATAAACTGTCTTCTACGGTCACTTTCTATCTCTACTGACTTGTTTTCCACATTCTTATATTAAACCAGATGAAAAGGCCAACAAGCAAAGTGGTCAGATGAACCACAGCAACAGCCCTACTCCTGGTACAGAATTCTGGATTACTTTCTGTTATTGTAGCAAAGCACCTGAAAAAAAAAAAAAAACAACAACAACAACTTTGGAATGATCAATTTTAGCTTTCAGTTCCAGAGCGTAGTCTACCACAGCATAGACGTCATGAGAGCAAGAACTTGAGCCACATCTAGGAAGCAGAATGAAATAATTGCCCACACTTGACTTTCTCTTTCCTTTTTTAAAAAAATATTTATTTACGTATGTTGTGGAAGAAACCAACTCACGGAATGGTGATATACAGTACAGGTGAGTCCCATCTTCATACTTCAATTTAATCTAAGACTTCCTCACAGACACATCCAAAAACTTGCTCATGTGGTGATTCCAAATCTCATTTATGTAGCAATAGTAACCATCACAGACATCTACACACAATGAGCAAAATGGAAAAGCTAGGAGAGAAACACTGAGCAGATCATTCCTAACAGGTGCCCCCTCAACCCCCACATACAAACCTATCTAGATCTACAAGTTCAAGCCTCTGAACTTCTTAATTGTAGGTAAATTTTCTGTTGTTTATGGCATACATCTGGTTGTTGTTTGTTACAAGTCTGGGAAGCCAGTAAAAAAAAAAAACTATTTGGCAGTTTTAACTACAGAATCCTTATGTTTTCTTGCCTCTTTGCTATCAAAAAGCTTCAGAACCAGTATAGTTATTATAAAGTTCTACTACTAACAGTAAGGAGATAAATGCACTCTATGAAACCTCATGAGAAGGAATAAAGGGACATGAATAAAGTCTTATTTCCTTTCATTTCTCTCCATATAAATTTTATTTCTTTATTTCTCTCTCCCTCCTTCACTCCCTCCCTCCCTTCCTTCTGCCCTCCTCCTTTCTATAAATCAGATGTAAACTTTCACCTACTGCTCCATTGCCAAGTTAGCCTGCCTGCTTCCAGGCTTTCAACAGGATGATTTGAAACTGCAAACAAACCCCCAAATAAAATGCTTTTTTCCTCATAAGTTGTTCTGGTGTTGGTGTCTCTTCACAGCATCGGATACATAGCTAAGACAATAAGATGGAAGGTTCTTAGCAAGTCCTTATCACATAATAAAAGCCACTTGCTTGACAATACTCGACTCCATTCCAACTTAATTTCTCAGGTGTGTGCATACACATGAGCATGCAAGTGTGTCTGCAAGTTTGCATATGCATGTAGAAGCCAGCCAGTGGACATTAAATACTTTTTTTCACCATTCTCCACCTTAGCTTTGATAGTAGGTCCTTCACAAAACTTGAAGGACATTGATACAACTAGACAGGCTGTCCAGAGAGCTCCAGGTATCTTCCCATTTCTGCCACCCCAGTGATGATTTGATCACCCCCATGCCTGGGGTGCTATAGATCAGAAGTCAGGTGCTTGTGTTTATGCACCAAACGCTATTGACTAAGCTAAGTTTTCCCAGCCCCTTACTTAATTTCATTACAGAAAAAAAGTGAGCAGATAGAAATAATGAAGCCTAAAGTTGTATATAAAAACTATTATCCAAATTATTTTGTTTAATATCTAAGTGGAATATTATCTTCCCATGACAAGTTATCCTACATTGTGTTCTAATAGTTATCCTAGCTATAAATTCATCTAGAGAAAGCGACTGTAGAAATGGTCACTATTCTAGCCTGATCATCTATGGACTTGGCTTGAATGATTTAGTGATTTACTTTGTGCTATTGAAAAATTTTCTTTACCTATGTGTTAAGAAGAGGGGAAATAGATTTATAGTCATGTATTTAATTAGTCCCTGCTGTTGGTCTTTTTTTTTTTGCCATATCACCTGTTGGTCATGCAATATTTGTAGGTAATTTTATCACTTTGGTGTTTCACCTGTGTCCGTATATTTATTGTAGTTTTGTTAGATTTAATAGGAAATACAAAAATGGAGGCTAAGAATAATTCCTAGAAACACTGCCCTATTAAAATCCAATTGCCTCAGCAATTCCTAAAAATCAGAAAGAGATAAATGTCCATGGTTTGTTTTCTTTGTACTTAAAAACAAACAAACAAACATGTACTGCACATGGAATGATGCCATCATCAGTTTTGCAGTAAAACTATTCCTAGACAGTTGTGAGCAAATATCTCCTTACCTCAGACAGGGAACAATGACAGATCAAATTAAAGAAACTGCCACAATCTGACAAGGTGAGTTCAGTGAGTCTTGCTGTGGATACTTAGAGGAATATGGGCGAGGGATTACTTACAGGCACATAAATGACTCCACAACTACCACACTATTAAAATCCCATCACAAACCTGAAGTGTGCTGCCCAATGATGCCCAACTTGAAGGCAGCTCAAGAGCTTGGAGACTGCCCTTGCCAGGTAGCTCATTCGTTTGGCGACTCCTTCGGTCATCTCTGTTGCTACTACATTTTTTTTTCTCTGGTTCTTACAATGTGTCTTGGCTTATGTGAGTCCCTTCTAGGTGACCTAGCTCATCTGAGAGTATCACTCAGCAGTGCTTACAGTTTATGTCTTTAGGGAGGGAAGAGTCTAGTGAATATGATCAGTTTCAGGGATTTTCGTAAGCCATTCCTGTTTACTTCCTGGTCTAACCAAGTATCACTACAGGATGCACTGTTCAACTCCCCTTGGAACATCTGTTGTTTCTCCTCTGCTGTGGTAGTTTGTATCTTACTCCAAAACAGAAGGTTTTCATCTCAGAGGAAGCAACAGCCAAGGCGAGTCTTCCGATCTCAATCAAGAGAATCTACTAAGTCCCTCCCTGACACACCCAGAGGGGGTATAAACTGTACAGCACTGAGGTCAGCGCTTAGAGTAGAAGATAAGGTATCAGCATCAATAAGCAGCGAAAGAACTTTTTCAATCTGAAAATAGGGATGCATTCGGTCTCCATTTGAAGTGGAATGAAAGGTATCATAGCAAAGCTCTACCTCAATTAATTCCAGGCTCTGTCAACATTTTCTTGATGGCATTTAGATGGTAATTGTTTAAGTGCCCTGCTTAGTGATTATCAAAGGAAAAAGTTATTTTAAGGATGGAAAGTTCCTACCATTTCCTGAAGAAAACACGTCAGTTAGCAGAGTTCATGCTTTCACTTTAGTCTGGAATTTCAACAGCTTAGTGTTTGCAGGAAGTTAAAAAAAAAAAGCATTTTTCCTTTCAGTAATTTAATACATCATCTTCCCCTTTGTTGTTATCTTTTTCTTCTGAATTTTAAAATGTTTACCTTCTTCGAATTAGGTATATCAACAAGGAGAATTTAAAGAAAATTAGTATCCTTTAAAAAATTTAAATTGCTAAATCTACTAAATTTTATAAAAACAACCATCAATATCTTTAAAAGTAGATAATAAAAGTGTACATCTTAAGTTTATTGTTACACAAGTGGAGAAGGACACTTCTCATTCATTTTCAGACTGCTCGGACCCGAGTTATCACACAGGAATTACAATGTTGCTTCTCCAATAGCTTAGGCATATTTCTGGTTAACTCGTATCTTAAATTAACCCATTTTTATTATCCTGTATCACCATGAGGCTGTGGCCTACCAGGTAAGGTTTTCCAGAGTGCCCTTCTCCTTTGGCAGCTACATGGCATCTCCCTGACTCCACTTTTTCTCTCTATCTCTGTTCTGATTTCCCGCCTGCTTTTACTCTAAGTCATTGGCCCAAACAGCATTATTCATCAAGCAATAATAAGCAACTCATATGTAGAAGGACATCCCACATCAGATAAATACTGTACAAAACAGTGTAAGATAAGTATTAATAAACAAACCTGGGATTTCTGAGTTTATTTTTATGTAAATTGTGGTTTGTTTCTCTACTTAGATTGTCTCGATATTGCAGCTGACAGTATTAAGAAGATTCTTCCCTAGTCATACCTTTAGATGAGATCTCAGCAGATGGAAAGTTCATCAGAAAGCTTGCGCCAGAATGCTAAACTAAAGCATGCTCAGAAAAATACAAAAATTAAAGCATGTGTTCAGTGTGTGTATATGGGTGTGTACATTACACGCTACTTTCAAATCACTATTTATTAGAGCTATTTATTATATGCTATATTCATAGATTAATAAACCAGTGGAGAGTAAAAGATGAATTTGGAGTGTGAGAATACCATTCAGAAACTCTAATCACACCACTTGACTATCCACCTCTAATAGATTCAAATGTTGAATCCCACACAAAATAATATGCCGTGTCATTCACTTTTAACTCACCTCTTTCAAGTTATCATGAGGACCCTACTTACATGACTGATGCCCTGTGCTAATATTTTTTAGTCACTGCCTTCCAAAATTTGAAGTTAGAAATATTAAAAGCAGGACAGAAATGAACAGAGAAGTAAAATAAGACTTTGTATGAGCCGCATGTGGTGGTGAGTCCTTAAACCCTGTTGCCATGCATACCATTGCGGTCCTCACTTCACAGATGGGAACACTGAGGCATCAGGAAACCCAATAACTGGCTAGGCATGTGCAATTAGCAAGTGATGGCGCTTGGGATAAAGGTCAGACTGAGAAACTTATCATACTTAATCACCCTTTCACACAATTGTCCTTTTTAGGAACTATTAACATCCTTTCCGATTGTCACAATGCAGTAGTTAGGAACTCATCTCACAGTAAGGTTGTTTCTCAGAAGGGACAGGGGTGTGATATAAGCTCTCCTGGCATCAATTTGTGAGCCTAGCTCCCTGTCCTCTCAGAAAAGGAAAAGGCAAGAGACAGACAGAGAAAGCATTTATCTCGGCAACAGAGTGGACACAGACAGGAGTGGATGTCCAACGGAGACATAAGGGGGAGGTTTTGCTGCTGTCATTCTGTTTTAATTTAACGATCAAAGCGAAGGTTATGATTTCTAGCAGAATATAAAAGAAAAGTGGGGCTACACTGTTTAATTTTTTTCTACAATAGTGTACATAGGGATGTTTTATAGTTTGCACTTCAACTTACCTACTTACTAAAAATAGATAGCAATTAAATTCTTTCTTATGGGATGGTGATGTCCTTGGTTCCATGTGAGTGATCACCTATTCCATCTGTCTGCTGAATGCCTGAGTTTTTTTTCTGCTATTGTTTAAAGGGAGATTTGTGCACATTAGATGTGGAATGAGAGAAACAGCTCATGATATTTTGCTAATTAGTACGGACAAGTATATGGTTACAAAAATTAAAAAAAAAGCAAAGCAACTGAGGTAACAGTATTTCTCACTCTTCCAAAGCTCACGCTGCCTCAAGAGCTCACAGTTAGGATGAAAACGGACTTGTTGACAGCTGGATGTATTCGTGAATGTCATTCCTATATTCTTTCCACTGCTTAGATAGTGTTTTTTTTTTTTAACACTTAAACGTCAACAAGTTTGAGTCGGTGTAAATAGGTTAGCTCCACATCCCTCAGTGATGGCAAAATCTCTAAACATTAGAAGAAAAGGGGGAAAAATGAAAGTTTTTCATGTTTCTTTGTCAAGAGCTCATTTAGCATTACTCATTGCTAATAGCTCATAACCATCATTTCACAAATGTTAGAGGGCTTAGAAACACGTTTCAAAATTACTTTTTCTCTAGTGATAAATGATTTACTAATAGTTTGAGACCTATATAACATTTACACCATGTAAATATGTCTTATAAATAAGACATGATAATGTTTCTCTCATAATGTCAGTAACAAAATCTTACTGGAAACCATAAAACAGCTGTTGTGACTCAGACTGAATGCTGCTGTTCCCACAGGCATGCTATAAGGACATGTCTTTAAAAGGAAGACTGTTATCTGTGCAGTGACTAGTACTGATAGCAAAAAACAGCAAGATCATTATGTATTTGAATTTGTGTGGAGGAGTGGTTGTGAATGCATTTACCTCCATTATATAGCCAAGAAAAACCTGAATCAAAATTGGAGTCATAACTCCAGAATGAGCAAAGGGATTGGAAGCAGAATCGCAGCCAGGAGTAAATGTAGCCATTGGTTGACCCTTTTAAAACATTTTTCATGTCACAAAACTAGACATGCAAATATGAGAAAAGATCGTGATTGTACACAGGTATAAGGGGCTAGAGAAGAAGAAGCAAAGCCTTGATGTAAGTCAAAACCATAACACTCTTAGGGAAGTCTAGACAGAGAACAAGCTCAAAACATTCTCTTTATGTGATATTTTTGTTAATAAAATGTATCTGTTCTATTTGATTCTCACATGGTGTATCTTGATCTTATTCATTCTCCATCCTGCTCATAACAATCATTGCACTACAGGTTGCTTGGTTTCTCATTCATTCATGGTTACTTTCTGCTTCCTGTTGAATTCACCCATGCTCTAATGGTTTGACGGTGTGTACAGGACAATAAGTTATTGTCTTAAAGGTTTATTAATCTTTTCAACTCCTTTTTAAAAACCATCTTATCCAGATGTGCCTAAAAGAAGCATTTTCTTCAATAGTGGGGATCAAACCTAGGGTCTTGACATGCTGGGCAAGTCCTTTACTAAGTTGCTTGACCTAGAAACACCCAATTAGCTTACACAGCTCTTCAACATGAAATACTTATTTCCAGCTAATTCTCATTTGAGACTAACTAATGTTTCTGATATTCTATCTTTTAATGTCTGAATAATATAAGCTATAAAATAATATAAGATTTTCATGAGGAGACATGGGTGATCAGCTAGATCTTGCTCATATTTTATAACATTGGAATTATTTTATTGATCAGCATGGGTTTTTTTTTTTTTTTTTTACTGAATGCAAGTCTCTGTGCCAGGTTGTGTTTGTTATTATTCCTTCATGATTTTGTAAAAAGAATTCGATGTTTGACTTGTGTTAATCAATAGTATCAGCTGGAAGATTATTCCTCTTAGCCTCTGCTGAAAGGACATGCATTCAGGGGGTAATTTCTGATAAAAATTATATAAAGGAATTTTAAGCAGTTCCCCTTTTCTCATCATTTATCCCATTTTCTCTCTATAAAGCATATGTGAGGATTTCACAGAGCATCCACAATACTGGGTCTCATGCAGTGTTTCTGAAAATGTAGTTATACGTAATAAAGATGAGGAGATTGAAGGAACTCCAGAATGGCAATCTTAGTTCTGTTTTTTTTTTTTTTTTTTGCTATTATTGTTGAAGTTTTAAGATATAGAATCCATAGACTTCTCAGAACTCACTATGTAGACTAGGTTGGCATTGAACTAACAGACGTTCTGCTGCCTATGCTTTCCTAGTGTTGGACTTAACACAATTGGGCACCACACCTGGCATCTGTGCTCCTCTCTGCTTATGTCTTTTCTACTCATTGTTGGCAATCAAATAAAATTCCTGATTGAGAGCTGCTTTAGTGTTGTTTAAATTTCCTGTCACCCCTGATGATAATTCTTAGCATCAAATCACACGAGGAAGAAGGAATGGGTCCTGATTGGTTGGAGGCAAAAATGATAACTTGATTTCTATTACCAAATTAATTATTTAGCTTAAGTATGTGGTAGACATTTTGCTAAGAGAGCATCTAATCCATGATCTGTAGAAAATATCACTCTTAAAAAATTGAACTGTTTATATATAAACACTTTGATTTCTAACAGTCAAAAAACTGTAACTGCTATATTGAAACACAAAGACCTTTAGTCTAAATATGTAGGTCAGTATTACTGCAAAGAAGTTTGTCTCTTCACAGCTCAAATGCTAAGACTTGGGTGGGACAGTTGATGGAAGAAATTCAGGTATCAAGGGTGACACCCAGGAACATAGATCTATTGTCCAATTCAGTTTCACAAAAGGCCTCAGGGAGGGAGAGGATGCATAAGAGGCCTCAATATAGAAAACTGCATAGTTGGTAGGGGATGGGGTTTCTTCTTTTTTTCCCACAGGTACATTATTTCTCTTAGGCAGAAAGGTATAATCTCCCCTGACCTCCTGGAGCTCAAACCAGTCACATGTAAGAAAAAAATACTAACTTTCTGCAAGTTCAGTGTTGTAGGAATGTATGTGTTTGTGTTAGCTGATGCACAGACATCTCTGAGGAGGTCACCGGATGTTCTAACCATCTCAAGCAATGCCTAGAATCCAAGGCAAAGAAGAAGTTTTACAACAAAAAGGATTCTCAAAGGAAGGGCTACTGGTTCGATGTTCTACTGAAGATGCAGAGCTACAAAAGGCATTCCATGTTCATAATATGGAGTTGATCATTGCTCTAACCAGGCCACAAATTACCTTTGGGTATTTTTTATATAAAATGATAAATGTCATTATTGTCTATGCCTTCTTCAGTTGGACGTTCTGTTACTTTAAGCTAAAACAGTTCTAAGTAATGCGGGGATATATTATCGTATGTATGATTTTACCATAGTGCTGGAGTCAGGAGAATTAAAAGGGGGGACAGACAGAGGTGAGAATGATAATGACGGACCCAGGTAAAGACAAGGTGACTTAGATCTAAGGAAGGGGTTGAATGCTGAAAATAGCCATGTGGGGCAATTTGAAGGACTGGCGATTGTAATGATGCTCGCTCAGGGTTTGATTGCCCTTTGAAAATTTTTGATTATATGACAAATTAATAGATGTTAATATTTGTAAACATCTGCTCTCCAAGAAGGTGATATCTTACTCTCTTCTTTTTTTTTTAATATTTATTTATTACGTATACAATATTCTGTCTGTATTTCTGCAGGCCAGAAGAGGGCACCAGATGTCATTACGGATGGTTGTGAGCCACCATGTGGTTGCCGGGAATTGAACTCAGGACCTTTGGAAAAGCAGGCAATGCTCTTAACCACTGAGCCATCTCTCCAGCCCCTTACTCTCTTCTTGATGCTAAAATATTGAGTGCATCCTTATTAGTAAATATTTGACAGTTTGTAACCATTAAAAACTAATAATTTTTTGGATCCGGTGGCATACATCTTGAATGGCAATACTTCAGAGCCTCTGCAAGTTTAAAGCTAGCCTATTCTACACAACAAGCCCCAGGTCAGCCAAGGCTACGCAGAGATACCCTATCTCAAAACCCAAATCAAACCAAACTCAAGAATTAAAAAAAATTAAGAACTTGCTGAGTGGTGGTAGCACATGCCTTCAGTCCCAACACTTGGGAGGTAGAGGCTGGTATAGCTCTGTGAGTTCAAGGCCAGCCTGCTCTACGAAGCTAGCTCCAGAATTGGCACCAAAGCTACACAGAGAAACCCTGTCTTGAAAATCAAAATCAAAACCAAACCAAAACCAAACAAACAAAAATTAAGAACTTAAGAATTTAAAAAATTAACTGACTCTTTTAAATATGATCTAGGAAATAGATAAATGCAATGCAAACATATTCAATTTGCATTTGAATTTACAAAATATAAATATATTTTCTAAAGAGAAAGAAACAAATGTTGTTCCCATTGCAAATAATCTATCTTGTGTCTTAGAATTGTACTAGAACTAACAGTTTGTAAAATTATAATGTATATAAACTTAGCATCCATCTATAGGGAAACATCTATAAACAAATAAGTATAATATTAACAATTTCCTGTATATATGTCCATTGCACATAGGAAGTACTGAGAACTTATCCTTGAAAATACCAGTAAATTTACTTTTGTGACATACAGCTTGTCAAACTGAAAAAATTAGGCTAATTAAAATGAATACAACAATGGCAAGGGCACTTTGGGGGATTCAATAGTTTTGACTTGTTTCCAGAAAAGCAAAATTTATTCTTTCATTTGATTGTTCCCATTTATTCACCATCAGTTGAACCAGCCCTTTATTTTCTGTGAATGTTCTCTTGGACTACTGTCTGTATCTCCTTCCTGCCTCCACATTCTCTATGTATTTGTGTTACCACCGACATTAAATTTTGTAGCAATCAGATTCAAACAAATGTGCTCTATCTGACGACTGCCCATGCGAGTCAATAATATAAACAGCATACCCAACCCTCCATCGTCTGTTACTATGGTTTGTGCTCCATGTTCAGATTTGCCAGGTCAGCCTTCCAAATGCTGATGGGAAATACGCCTTAATGTGCGTTGTGCACAGTAGAGTCACACTCCAATTTCTGCCCAGGTTTTACATTTTAGTTCCTACTCATAATCTAAATAAACGTAACTTTATATGGCTTAGGTTTATTTCAGGCATGCTCTCTCCAAAGGATTTAAAAATTAAAATGTCTTTCTAGCAGAGGGCATGTTTATCCATTTAAGATGCTTAGGAACGTAAAGACTAATCATCCTTCTTTTCCATGCAATCCAGGTTTTGAATAATGGAGAGGATCATTTTGAGCTATATTTAACAAGTAGCTTGTTTCGGCTTCAATATTAGCTTGATTTACCATCTGCAGAATTACCAATAACATGATGCATTTATTACCCGTAAAAGCTATTAGCAGGTCATTTTGTTCAGTTCATCATATGTGTCTTGAGACACAATCTGGCGTCTAACAGATTTTCATACATTGATGTCACGGAGAATCAGACTGTTCTTTAATTGATTGTTTCTTGCTAGACTCCTTTTGATTAAAACAGGTTATGCTATTTGCTTTTAGTTCCCAATTTCTCCACTTCAAAGCCCAACCACAAAGAGGAGAAATTATTCTCATTTCTCTGGATACTTTTAATTCAAAGTGAATGTATATATTTAAAAGCCTGCCACAATCAAGGGATTTAAAATGTGACTCCAGTTTTTCAATCTATGGCTCCCCCAACAAGACCGCAATCCTTTCCATGCCTTTAAAACGTGAGATTTATCTTTTCCTGCTAAGTCATCAAATTTTGAATCTTAGAAGCTCAAGTGAGTTAAGATTACAGGGACCAAAGAAAAGAGGTAGGGCTCCCTCACAGTGCCTTCCTTCACAATTTGCACAGACCCTGATGAGCAAGCTGAATCGTGCTGATAGTGTTGCATCCTGCTCTGGAGGGGGAAGAAAAATCAGTCTTTTGCTAAATTGGCTTTAGAAAGTCCGACTTCCATTGTTCATTAAAGCAAATAGATTGAGAAGCTCCTGAGACAATCCTTGCTCAGAAGAAAAAAGGAAAGACAGAGACAGAAAGACAGACCAACAGACAGAGAGAGAGAGAGAGAGAGAGAGAGAGAGAGAGAGAGAGAGAGAGAGGGAGAGAGAGAACTTCTGAATGCATATACACTCAAGAATGGCCAGTGGTCCTATCGCAGTACTTCTGACCCTATTCCCCACCCAGTTGGCACCACTGAACCAAAAGAGAGCAAATGGGAGGATTAGGAGCTCAGTCCTCATGGGTAGGAAGGAGCAGCAGCTTGCAGGCTCAAAACAAGAGCCTAATTCAGCATTCAAAAGGGTTTTGTTTGCCCAATGACAGAAACAAACATAAAACTTTCCATCATGTGACATTAGGAGGGTGCAGTTGCCCTTCCCTCAGGCTTCCTTGTGCCACAGAAAAAGGCCATCAATGGCTCCTTTGTGCTCTGTCTTCTGTCTTCTCGGTGAGTTGACACCCTGTCAGTCCCAGTCCTCAACTGCTCCTTCCAGGTAAAATTCCAAAACACTCCTTCACAAGCCACCAGGTCCTGAGATACCCTGGTTCATAGCACAGTATGCAGATCAAAATAGCATTCTTAGCTATCTTGTCAAAAATGTTATAAAGAAGCAGTTATCATTTTGAATCTTATCTTCAAAGTGCCTCTTGCTTTTTTGCTTGTTTTCACATTTAGAGAAGTATTTCATTCATTTATTTTGATAACACAGAAATATGAAAATAAATTATAGTTATCTCTTCCCTTTTAGCACCTATTAACTCTTTGGAATTCGTGTTAGATCTGGACAAAGTTTAGCTACCTGGTGATTCTAAGAGGTTTTCAGGGGTTAAATTTGAAAGGACAGTGATGCGCTAAGGAAAAAAAATCATGTACATTGTATATTTGGAAATTATTTTTACTCTGAAATTTGTTTGAGGTCATGTTGCTTATTATAATAGTATAGCTAAATGTAATATGCAGTCTCCTGGTGAACAGTTTGCATAAATTGAAAAGTTTAAATGGCTTAAAGTAGCTTTGAAGTATTGTATAGACACGGGAGACAGTTATCACGCTTAAGTGATGGGAGTTTAATGGTCTTTTCATACATTAGCTGGGCTCTCCAATGGAGAGGGATATCTTTATCTTACTATAGAAATGGATAAAAAATAAACATTATGATTTAGCAACTGTGAAGACTTGTTGCGAGATTTTTACCTGTTTGTAATGGTCATGAAATTCAATGAGGTGAACTTTCATGGCTCAGAGTTCACACACCTTCAAATATACAATAAATAATGTACACTGGGGACAATTTACTGAAATATGATCTTGTCTCTTTTCATGATACACCCTTAGATACATGGCTACATTTAAAAAAAAAGAGCAAGGATCACATTGTTCTATTGCTGGATTACTTGTAGAAATTAACACTAATAGTATTTGCTAGTCAAGCCTTGAAGAATCAGAATAAATATTTTTCCATGAATGTGTAGCTACATAAATTCATTATAAATGTTTAAAATGAACCAACATTTCCTTTAGCATATAAATCAAGCCCTATTTTCACCAAACCCATTAGAGAGTTAACATTACAACTACTTTTGCTTCTTCCCAGAGTTCTGTGAAACAGCTTGTATTAAATACACCTGTAAGCAACTAACTAAATGGATATAGTGTGAATTTACTTTTTAGAAAATGGTGAGCTTCCCAAGATGAAAACATGAACTTTTACCAGCATCCCTGAGGGAAAGAGGGGTGAAAAAAATCAAGGCAACAGTCTTTGAAGCATTCTTGAATGTTATCTCATCTAATCCAGGCAGCAAAGATACAAAATCTGTAGATTGCTTTCAGCAGCCCTGGACCAGCCATTCATGTGAATGAAAAAGGATGGGCTAAATAGCTTCAAATAGTAGTTTTACAGTAAATGATTCCATTTTATAATGGGAAGTGACATCTTTAAACACAAATACACATGCACACACAGACACACACAAAACAAGTATTGCACAGAATTTCTAAATAGGTTCATGACTATTATGACACTAAAACATTGTATTACCTATGATTCTAAGAAAAAACCTAGAGCCAACCTAATGCATATACATACGTATACCCACTGTCTACACATCTGTGCAGGTATAGAGGGCACAGAGTTGCATATATGCAAGTACATTTTTATTTACATACATAGATTACCTCAAGTACTGATGGAGATTGAGAGTTCTCTAGGTTGTCAGTTATCCAATGGCAGTCCTACGTAAGAAGTGTCCGCATAGCTCCAGTATGTCAAAGGCCCAAGACTTAGGGGTAGGGCCTGATAAGGCAGCTTCAGTTAAAGTTAAATTTGCTTTATTCTCATAGTTGGACAACAAGCCCACTTTGAAAAATTCAGGTGGTTGCGTAGAGGATACCTGGAGCAACCTTCTTTCCTATTGCAGGTCTATGGAAATGTTTTTAGGAGACAATAGTAATGTACCTCCTTCCTTTAACCATCTTCTGTAAGGCTCGTCCCTTACCTCAGTCTTCTACCCCATGAGAAAGCACACATTGCCAATATATTCTTACAGGCTTACCCATCATGAAGGTATTCAGAAGTAAGTCATTCTCTGTACTACTTCTGTGGCCTAGGAGGGCATGATGAGAAAAACACTGAGCAAAAGATAAAGAAACATGAAGCCTGTTTTTATTTTTAACAGTTTTTTCTGAATAAATATAAGGGTTCATTTAATGATAAGTTTTTTGTAAGTTCTTGAATCTGTGCTATATGCTACAATACTGTGCTATATGTTACTACTATGATGACCTTTAATTTCTCATCTTATTGTTTAATTCTATGAGAAACATAATTTTCTCCATCTTATAAAATTCGTGACGTAAGGCCCAGAGAAGGGGTGAGACTGAGATTTGAATTGTGATAGGGTGCTCTGCCTCAACTCTTCAGCCCACACTTACAAATACTACCGACAAAACAATTAAAAAACACAGTGTTGAAGTTGTTTTCATTTACCTCCTGACTCCAACTTTCCTCTCTGAATTTACTTTCACTTTTTCATCTGGTAGCATTGATTATTTGTTGCCTTGAATTCTGCTTCTAGATAAGTAATTAAGACTGGATCCAGATCTGTTTTCCTCTCTGTCTCCCTTCCCAGACATATAAACCTACTCATGTGCACCCTGCTCCATTATTTGAGATTGTTATATATAGTCTTGAAAGTCAGCACAAAACAAAATTATCAAATAGAGAATAATTGCACTTTGATTACATGCAAAGTTAGGTTTCTGTCGTTCCTGACGTTTTCATCAGTGATTAATAGCCTTGTTCTGTGGATGTTTTTTTAAAAAGTCAGTTCATTTAAATTTTAGTGCCAATTCGTTAACATTAAAGCCAATAAAACTCATTCCACTCCAAAGCTATAAAGCACAAATATTTTTCTTTAAGTCTTATCACAACCTTCTTCTTCTTAGGGAAAGACTAATGCTATTTCAGCACTATGATTATGGACATTTCAAGCAACTATATCACCAACAAAATGCACAAACTTAAAAACACTACAGCTCTAAACATACCACAAAGCCAACATGTACTTATAACATGCATGCTGAAACAAGAAGTCGGAGCATCACCTTGTTTGGTCTCAGCAGAGAATGGGTCACAAGACTCTATTCCTTTCATTGTCCTAAAAATATTCGTACATATAAAACCTGTCAAAGTATCACTAGTATTGATTTAGGAGTCACAAACAGATATCAATGAGTAGACAAATTCACAAATACAGAGTCCATATTCAAAAATACAGAATTCTTAGATAATGGACATCAATAGTGCATTCCACTGTTCTGACATGGCTTATCTCATTTTTCACTTGCCCATTTTCTTCTCTTTTTTCTTACCAAGATATGCACAAGTATTATACAAACTTTATGTTTCTCCCTGTTCGTACAGTCTATGATCATTTGATTCTGCTGTGCAGAATCTGTGGTGTTATTCTAAGCACATACACAATGCTTAGTCTTTGGCTGCAAATCCAGTCAGTACACATCTATGTTGTCAACAATGTTGTGGCTGATTATAAAGTATAATTATTTTAGATATCAGAATTTCTGCTTGACAAATGGTCTTTAAAATATTCCTGATAACTCAACAGAGAAATAAAAGTAGATCTAGGAACTCTTACTTTTTTTCTTTTCTTCACTGACCTCTAGATCACCTCATGATACATGGAGGTAAGAGCGTCTATATTTATGTTTTTTTTTTAAAGCTTCAAATTACTTGTGTTTTATTTCCAATCTGTTCTTCATTGGAGACTAGTAGAATTTACAAAGGCAATTACAGTGGTTTCCCGTGACTTTGAAGGAGATATGTGCATATATATAAATATAAATATATATGTTAATTAAGTAGAAGGGGGAATGTAGATGGCTGGTGATTTTGCAGTGGAGAAAAAACAATTGTAGTCGTCTGCACAGCATTAATTGCTACATGGGGTAGGAGATTAATATTTTTAACATTTTAAGTGGTTTTGCATAAATGTTAGCAATAAGCAAGTCATTTTATGTCTTATGGGTTTGCATTTTTAATAATACTGGAATGTTAGCCTTCCCATAAAGGGAAGATTACAACCAAACTGAAATAGTGTTTCAACCTTGCTAGTTATGTGCAAACTGACCCTGTGTACCCTCTTGGGGGGACTCTCAAAGACAGAGATACTGCTGAGAAAAGAGAAGAAGGTAATTTATTTTTAATTTTCCTTACATTTGTGAATTTAGTGCTGAGAAAGGCTAATGTCGCTAGTCAAAAACTCCAAGGAATAGATGCCACAAATATTTTGCATCTTTTATTTCATTACGTTAGTTTCTTGGTTTGAACATTCTTTTAATAACAGATCATTAAGTCAGTCAAACTATTCCAAAACATAATTTGGTGTATTCTTTATACAAAGATGAAATTCAACCAGACTCTTTACTGTTATTAAAATAGGAAAAGGGGTTTGAGTGCATAGAGAACCTTTATTCATTCACAATAACTGAGTCCCAGGATATAGCAGTCTTGGTGGAGGGCACAACAGGGCTCTTGCCCTTGAAAAGCTACAAAAGCTGTGGATAATGGTTGTACCCAGACAAACAAGATAAGTGTGATATCTTCAGCTAATGCTAGGATTTTGTATACTTGATGAACAGTGTACTTCTAAAGAGATTACTATAAACTGAGGTCCCGCAAGGCCAGTGTGAAGGTAACATTTGTGCTACTAGCCACATGAATAGAAAGAGCAAGCTATTGAAAGGTATGAAGTGAGAGGCAGCCTTCTGTCCAGATGCCAGGGCATGTGGTGGATTTGGGATTCGACTGTGAGGAATAGAGACCAGCCATGCTGGTGCAGAAAGTGAACTGGCAGAGATCAAGATGGAAGGAATAAAGCCTGGTCATGGAGGGTCTTTCATGTCATGGAGAAAACAGTGTACTTTATGGTACATGTAAGGTGAGGCCCTCAGAAAGATTAAAGAGGAAAGGGTATAACATGACATTCAGGCATGACATAAAATCTAACCAAAAGGATGTCCAGGGAGACCTTGGTGAGAGAAGGGAGGGTAAAGGTCACAAGCCGGGGCAAACAGAAGCAGTGACATCTGTTCAGACTCCACTTTGGAGCTTTTGATTTGCAATCACATACTTACAATGGTGGGAACTCAGTTTTCTCTCTAATGCTTGTGGATGGAGTATGGAGTGATCTCCATAGGCTTCTGGAATGCACAACAGGAACGAAGTTGGTTCTTAGTAGGCAATGTTATTTGGGAAGTCTGTGTAATCTTCAGGAGGTGGGACCACACTGTGGGTATTCGGGAGCTTATTTTACAACCAAGATGAGATTTTATAAACCAAGTTCTATTCCTGTTTTCTTTTTCCTTCCTAATTGTTGATCACAATGTAATCAGCATTGCTGTTTGTTTTGCCACATTGGGATATATCCCCTTGAACTTCAGTCAGAAAAGACCTGCCTCTTAAGTTGCCTTTGTCAAGTATTGTGTTGTAGCATTAAGAAGAGTAACCAATACAGTGCTGAGTCAGGAGACAATAAAACTGTTCATGGGAACTGGCACAGATCTCAGAGCCTATGGGATGCTTGGTTAGACTTTCTGATGGGAAGCAAGTTGTGAGGCAAACTTTGGTTTAAATTAATTGAAAACAGAAGGCCTTAATACTAAGAAAAACACCCTTCTAGTATTGCACCATAAAATAAGGCAAATGCTACAAATATGATTTCTGATGGTGTTGTTTATGTTTCTAAACTACCTGGCCATTGAAATTCACCTCTTTAGCAGGAACACAGACAACTGGATGTCAGCATTGGCCACTCAATGCTGTGACTGACCTCCCTTCTACTTTTGAGAAAAAGGTAGACTGGTCCCTTGTTTGAAAACCAAATTTAATTGACAATGACATCTAATTATAACTTGTCATTTTTATTTTGGGCATAGAGAATCTTTTCTTTCTCTGTGTTTTACTATGAACACTGCCAAGTTCATGACTGGCACTATTCCTTTAGACTAAAATCATAAAAATATTTAAGAATATCTGTACTATTTTTCTTTGATGTCATTTGTGACAAATGTAATGGAATCTCAAAGAAATATAGTGAACAACCTCATGTGTTATCCACTGTGTCTTTCCCAGTGAAGGTTAAATTTCTACAACCAAATGTGTCTTTTGCCATATGCTGGAAAATACATAATATAAAACATCTGATATAAGGCAGGAGAATTGTTTTATAGGTAGTTGCTTTTCATGAGTTTGCTTATGAGATTCTTTTCAAACACTCAGACACACAGTACACTGATCTACTAATTAGAAATGGTGATTAGTTTGCAGAAACATCAGCTGCCTTTTTTATTAAGAGTTCCTGCCTTTGCCATTGAAAGATCTTGGGCACTGAGGGTACAATTTTTATCCTTGAGCTGTTCATTGTCTGTAGTTGGCCTATGATATTTTAATATCCAGTTCTAATCAGAGTTAGAAGGTTGGGTGGAGTCCTTAAATTGTTAATTAGAGTATCATATATGAAAATGAACAATAGACTTAACAAATAGGTCACTTGTTTCTGCCTGGAGAAAAGGAGCTGATGTCAAGTTGCTGGGGAATTCTAACGCTGATATCCTCAAGTTCCCTCATCTCTGAATATAAAATCTAAAAATAATCTCAAGAAAAAAACTCATTCATTTTGTATTTAGTGAATACACCTCACTAGAAGAAGAATCAGTTTAAGTGGGATATTAAAGAATAATTAATTTGGCATTTATGAAATATAAAGCATTTTCAAGTTCATGTTACTGTTATATGCTAATTAACACAGTCATCATGACTAGTGGCAACATCAAATATTCTGTGTAGAAGGGCTTGTGAAACCACATTAAAACAATGATGAGTTCACTAGAAAGTAGACTTTGGTGGGGTCTGATGAAAACTGCCAGGCAGTGGTGGTACATGCCTTTAATCCCAGCACTCGGGAGGTAGTAGCAAGAAGATCTCTGTGATTTCGAGGCCAGCCTGGTCAAAGAGAGCTAGCTAAGAAAATCATTGGGCTCTTGATTGTCTCATGACTGTGGAATATGCAAGCATCTTATCTCTTCATGGTTTTGTAGTTTTATCAGCTATTGACCAGGAGTAATGCAGCAAATCCTGATGTGTTCTGTAGGTGGGAATCCAAGAAACCAGCAATGGTATTGTAGGCATGTGTATGGCGAATTATTATGATGATTATGACTAATGATAGAGAGCAGCTGATTGGCTATAATTCTTAAGTTTGAGAGCCAATGGCATTTACATAATGAAGGAACTCTAGTACCATGGAATTTTGCTGCAAAAGTATTCTTTCATAAGATTATTTGGGAAAGCATATATGATGACTCAGATAAAGCTCTTAACAGGCTTGTGTAGCACAGCAAAAATACAGTTCTCAATCTCTCCTTTCCTTGCTTTTCATTTTCCTTTCTAACTCTGATTCTGATTCTTCTCAATAGGAAAGATCTGACAAGGCAATCAATGTACAAATACTTTATCATTTTGTTTTCCATGATGCCGCACTATCATGAATCTCCTTTTACATCAATGATATTTCTGTCTCCTTAAATATTTCTTTCTTGAACATCATCCATTTACTGATAAAAGTCATCAAGATCTCATTGCTGTAATTGCTCTGTATCCTCTGAATCTTACGACTTCGAGGATATATATTTTTTTAAGAAACTGATTTATCTAATATGTATGTGCATGTGCCCGAGTGTGTTTTCGTGTACCACATGTCCAGGTATGCTCAGAAGTCATAGAAGGGATTGGATTCTCCTGGAACTGGAAGTAGTTGTGAGCCACCTGCTGTAGCATGTTTTACTTTGGAAGAAGAAGCACTACAACACTTTACACTTTCTCTAACTCTTCTGCTCATTTTACATTATCTTCTGTGATGTCCTCTGAGCCTTGGAGGAGTTGAAATGATGCTCAGATATCTTGTTTTATTCTACATTTTCAATTTATGGCTCAACACTGGCCTACAATGCTACAGCAACGATCACTTACTTTAAGGACTTAAGTGGTGATAAATCTCAGATACAGAACACCATACCATTGCATCAGAGTTTACCTCTACAACCAGTGAAGTCTGGCAGCAGAAATCAATAGGTATGAATGTAGATATTATAAGGCAACTTAGCAGGAAGTATAACCATTTGAAAAAACAATAGTATTTTGTTTCTATTGGGCAATATAACTTCCTTAGTCATGACCATTGGCTCACGCTTAGAGTAGTGAGTGTGAGTTCCCATCTGTGGTGTGGGGCTTAAATCCAACAAGAAGTCAGTTGGATAAATCTACAATAAGAGACATGCTGCACAGCACCAGTAGACAAGTTTTGAGTGACATATGAATAGCACATCACACAGGGTCTGTACCTGAGCAACACTACTGACAACAATTGTCTCCAGCAGCCTTCATAGTGATTTCTATTACTTTGGAAGGCCACCCAACATAGAGCAATCTTCCAGACCAGTTTCAGTTTGATTTTTCTATGTCCTGCAACCAAAGCATGTAGTGTCTCCAGCAGTAGAGATGTAGTTTAAGAATTCAATCAATAGAAATAGAGAGGAGGGAGCCTAAACTGCAGTTGATAAGTAAAATAAATGAAAAAATGTTATTTAAATAAAATAAAAACGATTTTAATCAAAACAAGATATAGTGTCCACTTTGGTTTGTGAGTTTCTAGAAGTTCCTTGTTCAACAACTTATAGCTTTTATGATACCACTGATATCAGTGGCTATGACCCAATAGCAATCTCAGTGGCCCAATCTTCGGTTTCCTGGTCAGTCTCAGAGTGATAATAGAGCCTGTTATATGGCTACTATCAAAGCCATCTTCTCATTCCACATAATTAGTTATTGTTGGAGGGTAGGGAAAGTCCTCTGTAGGTGATGCCAATCCTGGGCTGGTGTCCTGGAGTGTATCAAAAAGCAGGCCAAGGAAGCTTTGAATACTAATCAGCACTCCTCCATGGCCTCTGCCTCAGTTCCTGCCTCCAGGTTCCTGCCTTGAGTACCTACCCTGACTTCCTGGAGGATCGATTATAGCTATAATATGAAATAAGTCATTTTTTAAGTTCCTTTTGTTCATGAATTTAGCATAGCAATAGGAATCTGACAAGAAAGCACTGTAAGTCTGGAAACCTAGAAACAGTAACAGTGGACTAAATCCTCTGAATAAGGACACAAATTAAGACTTTATCTTTTAAATTTTTTTCTTGGTTATTTTGTTCCAGTGATGGAAAAACTCACTAAAACAGGCTGATATTATGGAAGATAGACATAGAAAAATGTACAAATATATGTAATATAAAACATTAAGATATAAAAACCATAGAAGAGCTTTAAAGAATATATAACAGATAATCAATGAATAAAAGTTAATTTTTAGGACCTAAAATGAAATTATGGATGAACTAAAATAATTCTCAAGAGAAAAGTATATCAAAAGAGATTATTTAGATTGTCATCTGGGATCTCTATATATAGACACAGATAATTTAGACCTGAGTTTTGTGTGGTGACAACAAATAGTCTTAATTATTAACTCTGTTTTTATATTTAACACGGTCTGATTAGAGAAAGTAACTCTAAGTTTAGGTTGCACAACTATTAAAGCAATGGAAATATTTTCCACTTTATTGTGATGAATTCAGATGTTTTTGGTATTTCGCATCTTCAAAGACAAAAAGACTTAGTGTTGGATGGCATAGTGATTACTTAAGCAAGTGCACATTAGAGTTTTGATAAACATGCTTAGTTTTGAAAGTCTAGCAATTTGCTATATTGACAATTAATTTGATCATTTTTATTAACATTTATATTGAATAGAAACATATTGCTGAGGATGTTTGACTATTTTTCCAAGATATAAATTTATTTAGTAACTTTATTTTAGGAATTTTATTATTGGGAAGGAGCTATAGGAGTGTACCACCATGCCCACTTGGTAAATCATCTTTTTCAGTGTATTGTATTGAAGCTATGCTTATTTAAAAGTGGTTATTTTATGTACCATGTATTTTCTATAAGTACATGAGAGTCTTTCATACTGCATTTGACAAAATAGTTTCCTTAATTATAAGGTGTGTTTGACCACCTCTATGTCATACACCAGAAATAAGTATTGTCTTCTTGAGGACTCGAGGAGCCAAAGGCTGTCATCAGAATCTTTCACAATGAAACTTACTTGAGGCAAAGAAGCTTTACTACAATGTCAAAAAAAAAAAAATCCTTCAGATAGAATGCTAATTATTATAAGTTTTAATGTCACTTACATAGCAAATCTTTTGTATAGCTTCAGAATAAAGTACTTGTACTCATGGGAAGGCATTCCAACAGAGATCTTTAACTCAAAACTGAATAATTTTTCCAAACTTTAGAGAAATCTCAAAGTCTTATAAAATCATTGAACTAAAATCTGTATGAAAATGTTTTCAACATTACCAACAGCATAATCTTCTCTTAATTAGCAATTCTAATGAGTTTAATTATTTCCAAAGCAAAGGTTCGATATAAAGTTTATTTATTCTTCTTTCTCATGTTTCTGACATGATTTGACTAACACAAATGAACTATCAATTATCTTTTAAAAATGCTTATTATTTAACTGTCTTTTAAAGCTTTACCTATATTGAATTAAATTAACTTTGCTATTCTGAAAACAATTGTAAATAAAAACTGATTAATCTATTAGTCTATTTTTTTAAGCCAGAAGCATTGTCTTTTTATTTTCTGGATTGCAGAGAGGAAAACATAAGCACCAATGATAATCCTCTACTTTCTCATGGTGATACAGACCCATGGTTTCAGCTCTTTGAGAGGCTTGAGGAAAGGCCATGTTTGAGACTAATCTGAGTCTTATATTAGAAGAAGAAGAGGAAGGAAAAAGGGAAGAAAGGATGGAAGGAAGAAAGGAAGGAAAAGTTAAAATCATGTTTATTCTATGTGGACATAAGATTGTTAGAAATTGAAGTAGGATCAAAACCCCGTGCCATTGTCCTTGGCTTCTCATCAGCCCTCATTGTTCGCCATGATCAGAGAGTCCGGTTTTATCCCATGCTTTTTCAGTCACAGTCCAGCTGGCCTTGGTGAGCTCCCAATAGATCAGCCCCATTGTCTCAGTGGGTGGGTGCACCCCTCGTGGTCCTGACATCCTTGCTCATGTTCTCCCTCCATCTGCTGCTACTTCATGTTCCAGCTTGGTGGTTCA
>NW_026067899.1:7656162-7660368 GCF_014885135.2 Alexandromys fortis
AAAAAAAAGATAATTATAATTAGAAATAAATTTTAAAACAAAGATCTGAAAGATGGAAATGTATGGATGGTTATCTCCAGGACTTTGTGAATGAATTTATGTAAGTTGTAATGGTTGATATTAAAGGAGCATATGCATTTCGAGTCTTGAAAATATTATTAAAATATTGCTAAACTTTGAAAAAAAAGATTGTTAGAAATTCTTTATCATATTTGTTTTGAGTGCACAAATGATTTTATTTCAAGTGGTCATGAGAATAAATGGAATTAACATCAAACAGGTTATATTGCTATAGTTCTATCTGAAAAATATAGAATGGAAAATGAAGTCAAATGGAAAGGAGTGAGAAAGAGAAAAAATATGGATAAGCGGGATGCTTGTCATATCATTTATGAGGTTAGCATATAACAGTTTGGACACCTTTCGATCTCTAAAATCTTCTCAGAGTCATGAAATTTGAAATTAATTCTTTCTGAGTGACTAAATATTTCCAAACATTTTCACTGTTTAAATTTAAACTATTTAAAGTGAAGAAAATGCAGTGACTCTGGGTTATGTGGAAGCTCACACACAACAAACACACACAAACACACGCACACACTATTGTCTAGGTTCTTTATCAAGAAATAACCATTTCTTACCCTATGATATAATAATACTCTGTAGGCAGAGGTTTTATTTATTTTTTTATCAATTTATTTATTACTAGTAAGAAAATCTCAGCTTTTTTACGAGTGCATCATTTTACACTGTCATGACGGTGTGGCAATTTGTCAGAGCATCTTTGGAGACATTATATCTCATATCAGAACTGTCTTGGAGAATAATTGTTTGCTTTGGGGTCTTATGGCAGTGATTCTAAAATCTCTTGAGGCAAAGTTATTTAGAGAATAAGGTGAGAAAATTAGAGACATGGTTAGAAAAGGAGCAAGAGAGCATCTGAAAGTAACTTTTGGTAACTATATCAAGGAGTTGCAATAAATGGTGTAGTCAGTTAAAAGCAGAGGCTACTGTTCAGCTTTATGCTCGCCCTGCTGAGAAGTAATTGAGTGACGGATGTTTGGCTCTGTAAAGCCAAACATACTGCCCACAGCAATGGTTAGGTTGATACGAAAAAAAGATCGGAATAGATATAAAAACTGACATAGTTATACAGCAACTAGTGATCAGCCAGTCAATCAATAATAACTGAATTAATGTTTGAGTAAAAGATAAGCACTTTGGAATGAGAAACAGAGGGTTTGAAGTTTCTTGTTTATTGGTCAGTATGTTCGTCTGTCATCAGCAGCAACCACACATGTTCCTCACATCAGTAAGAAGCTAAAAGATGGAAGGTAGTTCCTGCCACACAGAGAAATCATGTTGCCTTTAGATGATTACTGTGATCTCGATCTCAGTTTGGGAACATCAGAGAATCTTTTGACATGAATACAAATGAACTCAATGATAATGAATGCTAACTAATGCAAACCATAGGCACGACCTGTGATCAGGTTTTCTAAAATGAGAGGAGACAGCTTTCCAGTTCTGCTCCAGTTCAGTCCTGGTTAGGCCACATCCGAGACCAGACCACATCTCAGCGGACAGCATAGCCTCTGCTCAGTGAAGAGTGATACTCTGTATGGAATGACACATACACATTCTTTCACTGTTGAAATTGGCCCCAGACAAATAGTAATTGCATGCATTATTAGCTAAATTCAAATGACTTAATCCCCTTTGATTTTAGGACTTGGTTCCACCCCATCCCTCACTAACAACATACATTGCCAAGACTTTAATCATAAGATGAGTGCAGTGTGTCTCTCCCAGACAAAGGATACTCGAAAGCACACACAATCTTTCCATCCAGTTTCTGTGCTTTCAAATGCAGGTGCAGCCACCTATTTTACAAGATTCTTATTAATGAATGCAGAAGAGCAGGATAAAGTGATGAGAGTTTAATTTATTTTGGAAGTAATGGTTTGTACGGTAATTATCGAGAAGCAGCCACTTGTCAAATAGAATCAGTAACAAGTGCTGTTGGGAGACCCTTTCTGGTACACAGACGTTCTGAAAAGGCTTTACTTTGCAGTAAGAATAGACACCATGGCAGTAATTTATTTTGCCTTAGAAACTGGCTTCAAAGCATCTTGTAGATGGATTATGCTTGAGAAATTATGTACATTAATGTATTTTAAGACTAATTTTATTCTAACCTCTTCCTTTATGTCACTAAAAACTTCTGAATGATATGTAGAACTAGGTGGATTTTATTGTTTGTTTTGCTTTGAAGGGACGGGAAACTATGCAACCCAAAATACCCTCAAACTCACTATGTAGTTAAGGATGACCTTAGTTTCTGACATCCCTTCCTTCACTTTCTAGGTACTGGAATTACAGGCTTAAACTGCCACAGCCTGGGTTTTGATCACTTCACTCAAGAGAACGAATCTCAGGTTCTGATATATCCATCAGTTTAATTTAATCTCATTCTACTATTTTAAAGCACCCAAAAAAACTTTGGTGTGAATGTCTGGCTTAGCTTCCTGGGTAGCAGAGATGGAGTTAGCGTCTATGGACTCACTCAGTGATTCCATATACCTACAGGGACCTAGCTAAACTCCAGCCTCTTCTCATAGAATTATAACACCTCTGTAGAATATAGCAACTTCAAAGATCTAACTGAATCAAAAAGTCCACAGTCCATGGACGATTTGCTGGCTAGTGAGTGTGTGCTATTTTATGTCCCTCTGTGGCCACTGCAATGACAGAGAAGTAGTCAGGGAAGACACCATTAAATTTTCAGCTAGTGCACCCACACACTGAGACAATGGGAATGTTCTGTTGGGAACTCACCAAGACCAGCTGGCCTGGGTATAAAAAAGCCTGTGATAAAACCGGACTCGCTGAATATAGTGGACAATGAGGACTACTGAGACCTCAAGAACAATGGCAATGGGTTTTTGATCCTACTGCACGTACTGGCTTTGTGGGAGCCTAGGCAGTTTGGATGCTCACCTTACTAGACCTGGATGGAGGTGGGAGATCCTTGGACTTCCCACAGGGCAGAGAACCCTGATTGCACTTTGGGCTGACAAGGGAGGGAGACTTGATTGGGGGAGGAGGAGGGAAATGGGAGGCGGTGGCAGGGAAGAGACAGAAATCTTTAATAAATAAATAAGAAATAAAAAATAAAAAAAAGACTTAATGCCACATCAATAGTTTACATTCTCCACAGAATGCAGAGGAAGGGATGAACGTGTTTGGATTTATTTTTGCCTGCACTGATATATCACTTTTTATAATTCTTCTAGTTTCACTGGGTGTAAATGACCAACAGGTGCTTAATGAACACAGTTGTTTTTATTGGCTCAAACTACTCAATTTGCTATTTAGAGATCATTGTTGAAATAAGTATCTTGTCAACAAGTATCAAGTATCGTTTTATATATTTACCTTTAAAATAGAAATTTAAATTTAAGGAATTCATAAGAACAGAAGACAGAAAAGGAAAAAAAAATATGAGTTAAGTGCCTATACCCCTGGTTATAGGTACCTCTAAATTAACTTATTAAACAGCAAGTTCCAAATAGTTTATGACAGAGTATAACGCTTAGTGGTGGTCTCTATTCCTTCTTTAGAAAATTGATTTTTTTTTAATTTTCAAAATAAGTAAATAAATGGGTAAAGCTAATATGGCTCCCATTTCAGAAACAGAACCATAGAATGACAGAGTTATCCTTTGTTGGAGGAGGGGCCACTTGTTCTTCCTGGCCGCCCAAAACCCAAATAACCACACAGTAGCTGTATTAATTAAATCACTGCTTGGCCCATCAGCTCTATCTTCTTATTGGCTAACTCTTACATCTTAATTTAACCCATTTCTAATAATCTGTATATCACCACGAGGTCGTGGTCTAACAGCAAAGTTTCAGCACGTCTATCTCTGGCTGTGGATCACTGGCGTCCCTCTGACTCTGCCTTCTTCCTCCCAGCATTCAGTCCAGTTTTCCATGCCTACCTGCTCTATCCACAGGCCAAGACAGTTTCTTTATTCTTTAATAGTAATCACAGTACACAGAGGGGATTCCCACATCAATCCTCTAACCTCCTTCCTCTAATACAGAAGAAAATATTCAGTTCTCCAAGAATAATTCTCTCTCTCTCTCTCTCTCTCTCTCTCTCTCTCTCTCTCTCTCTCATACACACACACATATATATGTA